>NW_017731892.1:214230-222014 GCF_001890085.2 Hipposideros armiger
GCCATGTCAGATACTGAGGCGCAGACGGCTCCCGGCACTTTTTTGACATCAGAGGGATTATTCATTATGAATTTGTGCCAACTGGACAAACAGTTAACCAAGTTTACTATTTGGAAGGGTTGAAAAGGCTGCGTGAAAAAGTTAGACGACCTGAACTTTTCACCAACAATTCACGACTTTTGCATCACGACAATGCACCAGCTCACACAGCACTGTCTGTGGGGGAGTTTTTAGCCAATAAACAAATAACTGTATTGGAACACCCTCCTTACTCACCTGATCTTGGCCCCCAGTGACTTCTTTCTTTACCCAAACATAAGGGAAATACTGAAAGGACAACATTTTGATGACATTCAGGACATCAAGGGTAATACAACAACAGCTCTGATGGCTATTCCAGAAAAAGAGTTCAAAAAATTGCTTTGAAGGGTGGACTAGGCACTGGTGTCGGTGCATAGCTTCCCAAGGGGAGCACTTCCAAGGTGACTGTAGTGATATTCAGCAGTGAGGTGTGAGCACTTTTTCTAGGATGAGTTTGCGAACTTAACTGTCCAACCTCGTATATAGTTTCCTATTATACTCCAGGTATTTATTCAACAAATATTTATTGAGGAGCTACTAGGAGCCACATAGTGCCTTCTTGGAACTACAGTTCTAGTGGGAGATATAAAAGAACGATTACATAATTGCTATTCAAATCCATATTTTTTGCCCCCCAGGAAAACAGAGGACTGGAAGACAATATGTTGTACTACCATGTTTCCCCCAAAATAAGACCTAACCAGAAAATAAGCCCTAACATGATTTTTCACGATGCTCGTAATATAAGCCCTCCCTCAAACATAAGCCCCAGTTAAGATCATCAGCCAGACATGACTGTTTGAGTAAATGTAGAGTTTTGTACATGAATGAATGAATAAATGTAGATTGTTGGAGCAAAAATTAATATAAGATCCGGTCTTATTTTCTGCAAAACTCAGTAAGTACAGCGTGGATTTCCTAGTGAGACACACCTATTTCAAGTCTCCACTCTGTGAAAAAGGGTGGCCCAATTAACTTCTCTGAGGCTGTTTCTGCACTTGTGAAACGAAGCCATTAGTATCTATTTTTTAAGGTTTCTTGAGAGGATTAAATAATGTAACAAAGGTTAAGTTTTCTTACTCTGAGCTATTGCTCATTAAACATGTACTGAACAAATGAATCTTTAGTTCTGTGTGAAATGATTAAAAGTGGCATCTATATACGAAAATATAGGCATATACTGTTGCTCCCAAAAACTAAAGAAAAAAAGTCAATTATTACTCAACATTAAAGAAAATACAAAAATATGATCAAATTAAAATGTCTCAAAAAAAAAAAAAAAGAATAGCTTTCATACTGTTATTTATTGAGTGCTCACCAGGTGCATGGCACTGGGGGGGGGTGAGGAATTTAAAGATATCACCTTATGTACCTCTCAGAACCAACCTGTGAATAACCTTACTTTATAGATATCAAATTAAGGCTTAGAAAGGCCAGTAACAGGGCTAATAAGTATTATATGTTTGCATATGCCTTACTATCCATAATACTGACTATAGTGCATCAAGGGGTTTTTTAACATACACACAAGAATTTCCCCAAACAGAGCAGAACAAACTGCACCAAGGTTGTGACTCTAAATTATTAAGTTTTTGCATGCTCTGTGCTTGGCTGACTTGGTACTCACTGAAAGTTCAGCAAGTGTTCAATAAATAAAAGAGTAACTTTTTGTATCTAAATAAACATTCAATTCAAAGTAGTCTTCCATAATCTTAGGAAAGTCAGAAGTATTAGAATACTGTTTGCTTTTCAAACCCTCAAGGGACAGTTTTACAAGTTGTGTTTTTTGTTGTTTTTTTTCATTTGGGAAATGGAGGCATTCTCACCTTCGAAAACAGGATGTTATTTCTGAAGATGATCAAAACCTATCAAGGCCGAGGCTGGAAAAGAAAGAGTGCAAGCAGCTGAGTACAACAAATGTGGCGTGATTATGAGGTCATACAACAGATTATCACTCTAAGTGGAATTCAAATAAAAGATTTATAGCAAATACTCCTTTGCGATTATGCACACGGCCTCTCACTGCACTCAAGTGTTGGACAGATTTGATTGATGCAAAAAACATGCCACGGGAAGAATGCAGTTTACCTCCATCTTTATTTTCCTTCCCTGTGGAGGAAACGCATAATCAGCACCATGAGGAACCACGAGCAGAATCTATCTCAAGACACCGCCTTCATCTGTCATCATGAGTTATAACACTTCACATCTGTAGAGTGATTTATAGTTTTAACATATTCTGCAGTTAGTTAACTTCACAGTGCCTCCAAGGTACAGCTGTAGATATTTTCACTTCCTTTCTTTCTCCTAAGCATTTCAAGGACATTTCACTCACATACTGTTTTTGCCACACTGTTCAAATCTTAGTACCTAAGTAACTTTCTCTGTGGGTTTTCACTTTTTTTTTTTTGGCAAATTCTACTTACTTATATCCCATAGTTATGTTGTTTTCAGTTTAAATTTTAAATATGACAACATCATGCATGTTCAGAAAAGTCCCTTCCTCCTCCACATCAAAGTCAATACACACCACAATACCACCATACCAGAAGCAATGAAAAACAAAAAAAGAGAGACTAATATGGTTATGTAATTCAAAATCTGAAAAATCTTCACATTTCAATAAACATCATAGGCAAAGTCAAAAGATAGATGACAACTGGCAAAACCATTTGGCAACTTTGTAAGATATTGTGGGTTACAATACTTTGCACTTACACAGCAATTTATAGTTTTAACACCACCTAATTACATAATGGCCACTCAAATCCATACCTTTTGACCCCCAACTAAACAGAGGACTCTGGAAGACAGCATGATGTACGGAAGAAGAGCATGGCCCTTACAGTTAGAGGGGACTAACTCGAGTCTCAGCTCTGTGTGAAACAGGGAAGCCCATTAACTTTGCTGAGACTCAGTTTCTTCACTTGTGAAATGAAGCCATTACTATCTACTCCTTAGATTTTAACATAAGTTTTATCACTTATATATGGAATCTCCAAAAAAAAGAAAAGAAAAGAAGAGAAAAGGAAGGAAGGAAGGAAGGAAGGAAGGAAGGAAGGAAGGAAGGAAGGAAGGAAGGAAGGAAGGAAGAAAGGAAGGAAGGAAGGGAGGAAAAGTCACTCTCACAGAAATAGAGAGTACAAAAGTGGTTGCCAGAAACTGGAGATGGGAGAAATAAGAAGTTGGTGGAACGATACAGGCTTTTGGTTATAAGATGAGTCAGGTCTGAGGATCTAACATATAAAATGGAGACAAGACTTAATCACACTGTACTGTATAATTAAAATTTGCTGAGAGTAGACTTTAAACATTGTACATGTTAAATATCTTATAGTTGTGTCAATTATACCTCTGTAAAGCTGAAAAAGTAAACAAACAAATAAATAAATTCAAGTACCAGAAAGAATGATAATGGCAGGGATTAAAAAATATCAAAGATATGCGGTATCACTACGATTACTACTAATAGTACATAAACTCATCGGCCACCACTGGAGGTTGCCAGGGTCCCATGTCATGACTGACGATTGATAGGGCATCCAGCTGCAATTTCCTTTACCTGTGTTTGTGTGGCTAAGGAACAAAGTTGATTCATATTATATTCCTTCCCATCAGAAAAAATCACCTGCAGATCCATGGTAAAATCCCATTAGAATTTTCTTGTGTAATTTGGGACATAAAGCAGAAAGCACCACTCATCCAAGACGTGCAAACCAAAAACAGCATCAAGTTGATTCCTAAACAAAGGGGGTTGAAACAAACAATTTGCAGATTTTACTCTCTCTCAGTCTTCCATGCAATCGTGCTTCAAGAAAGTGCACCAAGACCATGTTTAAGAGCAAGAGTTATAATCTGCGAGTGCTGTGCTCCTCCAAGAAGGAAAAATAGCTCCATGGTGGTGTCAAAAGTTGTAGGTCCTCTTCAGAGGTTACTGCCCAAGCCCCCATAACAGTAGCCTGGCTGGGAATTGCCATGTTGAAATCCTAGCCCCCAGGACCTCAGACTGTGACCATGTTTGGAGCTAAGGTCTTTGCTGAGGTCATTAAGATGAGGTGGCTAGGATGGGTAGGAATCAGTATGACTGGTGTACTTATAAGAAGAGGAAGATTTGGACAGAGACACAGACAGAAGGATGATGATGTTAAGACACAGAAAACGTGGTCATCTACAAGCCAAGGAGAGAGGCCTGGAAGAGATCCTTCCCTCATGGCCTCAGAGGGAACCTACCCAGCCAACATCTCAGTCTCAGATTTTCGGCCTCAGGACTGGGAGAAAGCAAATTTCTGCTGTTTAAGCACCCCCAGTCTGTGTCACTTTCTTACGGCTGCCCCAACAGACTAATACAAGTGTGAAGCCACATCTCAGCCCAAATGGCAATTTCCTAACAGCCAGGTTCAATGTCTGGACCCTGGTTTGGGGCAGAATCCACATAAAAGACAAAAACAGACACCTATGAAGTGGTCATAAGGTGCGGGGAAGCTAAGCAACTATAAAGGGTAAATACAGACATGGAAGCACAGAGAGAAACCATTTAATGACAAAACCACATTGGGGACATTTTCTGTTCACTTATATTCCCTGGAAACTTTAGGACACTGTTGTGATCTTCATTTAAAAACAGAGTTAGGGGCCGGCGAGTTGCGCATTGGTTGAGAGTTGGCTTGGGACGCCAGCTCTGAGCAGCAGGGCCCTGGTTCAGATCCCACATGAGGGCCAGTGACGCTGCGCCCTCTACAGCTAAGATGGTGAACAGCTCGACCTGGAGCTGGGCTGCCGTGAGTCTCTGGNCAAGACGGCGGAACAGAAGTTTTCATCACTCACCTGTTAAAACTAATAAACAATTTCAATAAAGTTGCAAGATACAGTCGACATACAAAATTCCATTGCATTTCTAGACACTAACAACAAACTATTCCAAAAAAAAACTAAGAAAACAATCCCATTTATAACAGCATCAAAAAGAATAAAATATTTTGCAATAAATTTAACCAAGGAGGTAAAAGATCTGTCCACTGAAAACTAGTAAGCGTTGATGAAAGAAAGTGAAGAGCATGTAAATGAATGGGAAGTTATCCTGTGTTCATGGATTGGGAGAATTAATACTGTGAAAAATGTCCATAGTACCCAAAGCAATCTGTAGATCCAATGCCATTATGTCAAAATTACAATGGCATTGTTTTTATCTAAATAGAAAACCTGGCTTAAAATTCATATGGAACCAAAGAGACCCTGAAAAGCCAAAGTAATCTTATTCACTAAGAACAAAGCTGGAGGCATCACGGTTCCTGATTTCAAAATATGTTACAAAGCTACAGTAATCAAACAGTATGGCACTAGTATAAAAACAGGCATATGGACTGATGAAACAGAATAGAGAAACTAGAAATAAATCCACATATTTACAGTCAACTCTTCTTTAATAAGTGTGTCAAGAATACACAACAGAAGAAGAATAGTCTGTTAAATTCAATGGTACTGGGAAAACCAGATATACATATACAAAAGAATGAATTGGAATGTTTTTTCTCACACCATACATAAAAATCAACTCAAATTTATTACAGACTCAAACATAAGACTTAAAACTATAAGACTACTAGAAGAATACATATGGAAAAATTCTCTTGACTTCAGTCTAAGCAATGACTTTTTTGGATATGACTCTAAAAGCACATATAACAAAATAAAAAATAGACAAGAGGAACATCAAACTAAAAAACTCCTGCACAGAAAACAAAAACNATACAGATGGCAAATAAGCATATTCAGAGATGTTCAACAGCATATGTCATTAGGAAACAGTAAAATAAAACAACCGTGAAATGCCACAACACATCTATTAAAATGGCGAAAATCCAAAACACTGACAACCCCAAATGCTGGCGAGGATGTGGAGCAACAGGAATCCTCACTCACTGCTGGGAGGAATGCAACATGGTGCAGCCACTTTGGAAGAGTTTGATAGTTCTTTACAGAACTACATATGTTCTTATCATATGATCCAGCACTTGTGCTTCCTGATATTTACCCAAATTGGTTGAAAACTTATGTCCACACAAAAATCACATTGAAATTTTGCAACAACTTAATCATAATTGCCACAATTTGAAAGCAACTTCAACAGGTGAATGGATAAACAAGCCATGGTACATCTAGACAATCGGCTATTATTCAGCAAAAAAAAGAAATGAACTATCAAGCCATAAAAGAACATGGAGGGACCCTAAATGCACATTGCTAAGTGAAAGAAGCCAATCTGAAAAGACTACATACATACTGTATAATTCCAACTATATGACATTCTGGGAAAGGTAAACCTATGGAGATTGCAAAAAAATATTTAAAAAATAAAATCAGTGGTTGCCAAGGATTCAGGGAAAGAGAGGGAGGAATGAATAGGTTGATCAAGGGATTTTTAGGGCAGTGAAATTACTCTACATAATTCAGCAATGGTGGTTACATACCATTCATTATACATTAGTCAAAACCCATACAATGCACAACATAGAGTACGCCTTAACATAAAAGGTGGACATAGTAATGTATCAATATTGGCTCATCAATTGTTACAAACACGCTACACTCATGCAACATGTTAATAATGGGGAAAACTTGATTGAGGTGGTGGTAGAGAGGAGTTATATGCAGCCTCTTTACTTTCTGTTCAATTTTTCTGTAAATCTAAAACTGCTAAAGTATATTAGAATTTAAAAAAAACTACACAGGATGATAGCACATTGAAAGTAAAGCTTCTAAAGATTGGGACTGAGAGCAAGGGTCATCTTCTTTGTGGAAAATCGAATATGTACTGCCAGGTAGGTTTTGTGTCTAGGTTCCTACCCATTTTTATTTCATAGGCCTCAGCCATAATGGCAATCGGAAATGAAGGCAATATACATTTTCCCGCCATTTTCACATGTTCTAGCTTCTTTGTTTCCCTACTGTTGGAAAACAACGGGAAAATCTTCTCATAAAATATCTACACAAAAATACAATATTTTTAGTTGTGGTTAGTGCTTCATGAGCAATGATGGGAGAAGGAAATAATTCTATTTTCCTTCTTCAAAATATTCATGTATCCACTTGGATGTTAATGCACTGAGGTGCACACCTACGCGCCCTATTCTTAGGCGACTGGTCATGATGAACTCCAACCCCTCGTCTCTGTTCCTTTCCGGTGACTTTTTTTTTTTATCACATATTTTCCTTTGCTGACGTTTCACTCAATTAAACTCAACAAGCACCACTAAAGCACCTAAACTATATACAAGATAAACGCTAGGTATTGTAAGTGATTCAAAGGCATGTCGAAAGGCATTTTTATCCTCAAGTAGAACACAAGTTTGTAAGAAGTCAAATATACATATACTCTAAAATATAGCAAATAATGGTAAGTCTCCCCACTTACTGTTAAGAGGTATTAATAAAACAAAGTGATATGAAAGCAAGCACGCATATGGATTTTAGTACACAAGAGTGACAAGGAATCGCTGAGTAGGTGGCATAGAAACTGGACAAAGTGTTTAAACAAATTAGTTACAATGGGGTTAGATCATTTCAGGGAGTAAGAAGGAAATGGTTAATGGGGTAAACTTTATTTTGCCACTATGTAATTCTTTAAATGCATGGCTGCATTTACATCTTTGTTTATAACTGTGGACTG
Source organism: Hipposideros armiger (assembly GCF_001890085.2). Lineage (NCBI taxonomy): Eukaryota > Metazoa > Chordata > Mammalia > Chiroptera > Hipposideridae > Hipposideros > Hipposideros armiger. Next base: position 221,978 of record NW_017731892.1, read on the forward strand.
TGTTTTATTATTAATTTTAGTTTTGGTTCAGTCTGGG
>NW_017731892.1:223909-261435 GCF_001890085.2 Hipposideros armiger
TTTTTCAGATCGTACATATAAGTGATATCAGTTGCTGTCCTTAACTGCTTTTTGTTACCTTTTGGTTCTCTGTAGAAAGCCCTGAGCTGGCTGGAGAGCTGGGGAAGATGGTGAAGGAGAACCACCTCTGGCGGTTGCTCATGCATAATGAATTCATAACCTTAAACAGAGCTTGTCATCCATAGGTCAGCACCAGGCGTTAATATCCTTCCATTGATTCTGCCCACTCTTTCAAGAGGATCTGTGCAGACAGACCATTTTACTTAAGAAATATTGCTCAGCATGGCTGAGAGATAATAAACTTCACAGGGGAGCCAAGGGGGTTGATTTGTCACCTGGAAACCTGCTCTTTCAAAGTTTTGCTATGTTTTAAAATGGAGAGTCACAGAGTCGATACTTTGTCCTCCAGATAAAATCTTTCTCTAAATAACCACCCAATAATACGCGGTTGGAGGTGACTGACAGGATGTAATGAGAATGTGTGTGTACTCAACCACTGGATTTTATTTTTTTTCCTAAGGAAGAAATATAAAACTAAATAATTCATGTGACATTACTGACTCCCACACTATTGATTATAATCGTCCTCGTCAATTCGCTGCCCCTCCAGCCATCCCCACAGGTTATTACTTACAGATTGTGGTATTATCTGCTGCCATGAGTCCACGTTTAAAATCAAGCATAAACAACAAGAGGGAATTTTTAGCACACCAGAGAGTTCTTCTCCTCTTGAAAATAACATAAGCTGCAACTCTGGTTTTTAATTAATCAGATGCCAAAAGCTGATCCTAAAATTACAAGTAGGATCAAAATGAGTGGTAAATAATAAAGCTGAAATAATTGCATAGAGCTAGGAAAAAAGTTATTAGAATGAATTTCTTTAAGATTTAAGACCAATGCCAAAGTAATCAAATATTATTTTCATTGACAATGACTAAAATTAAATGATATATTTATTAATTGGACTATAAGATAACAATCTATTTTATCATAAAATCAGGCCCAGAGATACATAGAGAGATATGAAATAGAGCAAGCTATAAAAATTACTTATCATTTATTAGCAATTTGGAGGTTTTAGTTAAATATTAAGGCATTACCTTAAAGAGTTTTTCTTTCCTCTTCAGAAGGCTGAGGAAATTCTATTTATCCTATTTCAATAGCCAAGTTAATACAAGCTATGCAACAGGCCAGCAGACCAGTCTGCAGAGGGGCTATGGAGGAAAAAACACTATTATGTTATACAGCAAAAAAAGACCCTCTTGTGCTTGATGCAAAAGGAGTGCTGGGGGCCCTTCCTACTTTAAAAAAAAATGTTTCGTTTTGATAAGCTGTTTACTCTAAGTCAAACAAGCAACAGAATATTAACAATTTATAATTCCAGATTTTCTTGGAGCTGGGTCCACGGTTTGCAAATGTAAGCATCTCACAATTTATCCTAATATTTGTGACACGTACTTTCTTACCCTCAAAATCATCCGTAAGGTACCATTTCAGCAATGTCAGCTACAGGTGGGTTAAAGAGACAGCTGAAACAGGACCCCGACAAAAGCAACAAACCCCAAGGCATTACGTAGCCCCCATCCATGCTCCGGAAGGCAGGCATGGTGTAGGCTGTACTGGTTTCTGTACTTGCACCGCCGAAGAACCGCCTTTCAATCTTACGTACAGTACATGCCACTGTAATATTCCCTCATGTATGTCTCCTGGCGCAAGAGTGAGAGGGACCCACAATGTCTACATCGGTTCGTTTGTTTGTTTGCTTTTACCGTATTTGCCGGCGTATAAGACGACTGGGCGTATAAGACGACCCCCTAACATTTCCACTCAAAATACAGAGTTTGTTATATATACGCCGTATAAGACTACCCCCTCTTCCGCACACCTTCCACACACCAAATAAAAGGTAAAACAATATCAGATTTGATTTCAACATTTTAATTTATAATGAACGGTATGTGGAATGAAGTGGGCGGGCATCGGGAGGCCACTATGGCACGGGGCAAGCACTATGGGCAGTCTATCTGAAGTGTACCTGGCGTATAAGACGACCCCCCACTTGGAGGCATATTTTTCAGGGCCAAAAAATCGTCTTATACGCCGGCAAATACGGTAATTCTAGTTTCCGGCCATAGCATTTGGTGTATAGTGGTCAAAGAATACGGAGTAGTTGAAATGAAGTCTATTCAAACAACCCACTTTATTCATAACACAGTATTAAAATAACTGGAATTATCTATTTTTTTCTGTGCATTATCATAGGCATAGCCCGAAACATACACACCTGCCCCCACATCCACTCTTTATAGCACTCTGATTCACTTCGAATTTAAATCCCTATGCCAGTTTGTTCTCCTTTAAAGAATGAAATCCATTTTGGCCGGTTTCACAAGCGACAGTCACCCACCGTCCGGCCCCACCACTGAGCGTCCCTAAAGCACTTTGGCTTCGCTAAGTGCCTCATAATCGTCCTTCTCTTGGCTGTCGTTATCATACTTTTGATGAGGGGCCATATTTCAAATGGACTTGACTGCCTTTTGGTTGCTGCTCTACATCCCTGAGGAGGAGAAAGCAGGGGTCCGGTGGGGTGTCCTTGTACAATATTAGTTTGAGGGTTTTATTCAGAATATTAATATGTCAACCAAGTGGAAAACTTCGGAATAAATAGCATAATGTGAAGTAACTCACGATTACCTTCCTATAATTTACACTTATTATTATTCGGGTGAAATTGCTGAGCCTCCTCCCGGGTCCCCAACTTTCTGAACCTAACTTTCTAAACCTAACTTTCTGCTGAGACAGAATCATCAATAAATCACTGACCCGCTGATGATTTTCCAGGTTCTACATCATCACATCATGGTTTTATATCACATCATGGACTCGGGGTGCCTGGAGATAGTCATATTTCACTTTCAGCGAAAGAACAGATGAAAACCTAAGCATACTGAGTGTGCCTTTAGATTTTTCTGGGCTTTCAATACAGTATACTGTTTCAGAAATACATCAGTTATGAATCATGCTGCCTTTAGCATTTTCCAGCATCATTTGCTTACATACGTATCCAGATTATATATCCATATATCTCAGGAATTCCGAAGCAGTAAAAGGCGCAATATTACACAGCGGAACTACAAATCAACAACCAGTATCGACTGCTGTTTGTACAAGACAGTATTATTCGCCATTACTCTCAACACGAACCCCGACTGTGCACACTACCTCGCTTATCAATGGTACACATCGATTCATCACCTGCCTGAATTCTGTGATCTTGGATTTCTTCCCCTTTCACCAATGCTTATTTAAATCTCAACAATCATTTCATAACCAATACTCACTTCACGGACCTCCCCCAACTATGGTAATCCACAGGTTTCTTCAGGAGCCTGCAAAGAAACATTCGTTCAAGTCCCGGTGTGTTGACCACTCCTGGGACACTAGGCACATGCTTTCTCTTAGCCTAGGTGCCTCGTGTGTAAAAGCGGATGCTCATTTTACCTATTTCTCAAGTATGCAATTATTTTAAGATGAAGTGATTCAAAACAGTAACTATCCAAAATATAACGTGCAAATTGCTTTTATATTTCCACAGGCTACTGTTACACATGGTCTATGCATATCACCTAGCTGCTGAATGACGCATTGTTTGCTGTGTGTCTTAGCTCCCGAGAGAGATGGCAAGCTTTGTGAGGCTCAACAACAGGCACAGTAGTTTAACTATGTTCTGCACTGCACGGTCATATGCCTGAGCCAGTCAAGTTTGCTTGCAGATGGATGGGCTCCCTCTCTTATTCATTCAACTAGATGACTAAACAGATTAACAAATGAATTTAACTTGATGGATCTCACTTGACATTTCACTAGCTCTTTTCTTCCAAAGTGATTTAGGCATGTGTTAAGAGAGTTTCTTTCTGGAACAATAGATCGGAGGAGTAAATAAACAAAACAGGAAGGCTCTTCTGAGATGGGAATGAAACATTGTTTTAGGCTAAAGCTGTGATAACATTGTTGAAGAGAGGTTTGCCCACACTGAGAAAAAAACAAAAGTAAGTAGGAGTTAGCCAAGAAAGGCAATAGGGGAATTTCAAAATGGTGTGCCTAGGACAACTTCAAGTCCCTGCTACACTGAGAGCAACTGGGAAGCTGTGGGGAAGCTATGAGTTTTGGTGACCATCACATTCTAGCTTTGAGATATTACACAGCTAGGATAAACCCTGATTACAAGTGTGTTAATCTATAAAATGGGGCATAATAACACCCGGTTCATAAGAGTAGGAGATTGTTTTCCGCAATTGTTAATTTTATCAAAAAGCAAGCTCTCCGGCTGGCCAAGTGGCTCAGTTGGTTAAAAGCTCACTCAAGAGTGTGAGCTCTGAGCAACAGGGTCGCTGGTTTGATTCCCAGCCCAAGCTGAGCTGCCAACAGGTGGCAGGATGGCTCAGCTAAAAAAAAAAAGCAAGCTCTCTTATGGGTTCCCTAACTTTGGAGAATGTCATCCAACACATTAGTCTTAGGAGGACTGAACTGGAATGACCAAATCTGAGTAGGTGATTCACACAATTATCAGATTTGCCTTCATGATTGTCCAAGAGATGATGATTTATGAATCGGGCTGGATTTTTTTTTAATTAATCATCCTCTGATAGATACTAAGTGACAGCAGTCAGACAGTATTTAAATACTGATTCTAGGTGAAGGGTACATAACTTCCTCTAAACATTCAGCCGTATTTGCTTTACCTATTCGGCTCTCTACAGATATACAATAAGAAGTCTTTATAGTGTGTTTTTTAAACTAGAATACATAAAGCTGACTAAAAGCAGGACGACCGGGGTCAAACCCCTGGTACCATTCCTTCTCCCTCTCTAATGGGCATCACCCCACTGGAGACTGGGAATTTCAGTTCTTCTCGTTTTCTTATGATTCTACAATCTGGAGTTTCCTAGGGAAGAAACGGCTTTAGATCACAAAAGTCCAATGATCTAGAAGCGAACGCCACCTGATTATTACGAGATGGTGGAGCAGAAACGCCCTCCACAGACTTTGGCTGTTCCTGGGCTTTTGATCTTCCATGGTCTCAGTGCCCACTGTATGCTTGGGACCACTTACTGGTCCCGTACAATCTTGTTTTACACTTGATAGTGACGAAGGAAGCAAAACTGTGGACGTCCTTTTGTATTTTAAGTTTCATTTTCTGCACAAACGGCTCCTAAGACTGAAGCCGGAAGCTGGAAGCTCAGCTGCCCCCACCTCCCTGGCGCCCCCCCATCACGCCTATCCCACCAGCAAAGGTGGGTTTCCATCCCCGAGCCACTGCTCGTCTCTAGGGGAAGGATGGTGGTACGAGAAGAGAGGCAAATCATCCCAGCTGGACATAACCTACTTTCTTGTTTACAAGAAGAAAAACCACTTTTTTTGAAGCTGGCTGAGGCCGACGGGTCGGGATGGGGCTACTGAAGCATATCATGTTCTTGTACCGTGTTTGACCTCTGAATGCTCACAAGAAAATCACAAAAAATCCGACTTCTCTCAAAGGCAATGACACTTTTACTCCTAATAATCATTTAAACCATCGCTTCACAAGCTGGAGTACACATCAAAATCAACCAGGGAAGGTTGTTTTCTCTGTGTTTTGGTTTGAAGCAGAAGTTCATCCAACATCAACCAGGTTTTCTAGGGCTTATGTATAATTTTTATAAATCATCCAAGGTGATCGATGCTCTTGTGAATTCTGATAAGCACCACTGCTTAAGAATCCATGACTTTAAATAGTCATTTTCACAATAAAGGCTGACAAGTTTAGGCTGACATTTGCCAAAGAGCTTGTAATTTATGTTTCCACAGTATTTGAGGGTTGGAGGATATTCGTTTACCTAAAAGTTTCCACGGTGCTATACCTCTACTCTTATTTTCAATGATTGCATAGAGTTTAAGATTTTTAGACGCTAAGCTAAATAAGATAAAAATATTCCATATTAAAACAACGTATTTTCAAAGTTTATGACTCTTTTATGTTACTTATCTTTCTTATTGCTTAACCATTGAGCATTTAGAGACTTTTAGAGCATGCATTTAAAGTCTTTAATTAAAATGGATGTTTTTTATTTTTTAAAAATCAGTCATCTCCAACTCTTAACACAGTAAGAAATACGTCATTGTATAAATATATTCAATTACTCATTCATTCATTTATTCTACCAACATTTATTGAATGCGTGCTTCATTCATGCCAAGGATGTTCTAAGAACTGGGAACACAGCCTTGACAAAAAAGTATCTGACCATTCAGAGCTTACATTTAGTGTGTATTTGAAGGGGGAAGCAGACAGTAAACAATATATGTTACAAAAAAGCGCTTATAAATAATAAAGCAGCAGAGTAACGAGGTTAGGGAGGCTAGGTCTAATTTATACAGAATGGTTAATAAAGCTGTGAATGATCAGGTGACACAAGTATGGAGGGACTGGGCTTGACGCATTTCCCCTTTTCAAACCAGGGTTACTGTTATGGCCAAGAGAGTGCCCCTCCCGAAGACTTTTAAGTGCTCTTCCCTATAGAAATGGTAAGTATAGAAATGGTAAGTCTCCTCCCTAGTTCCTTAGTTCCTTAGCTCTTGGCTTTGATTACTCTTCTCATCTGTCTGTGAATCCCAAAGATTGCTCCTAGCCTGAATCCTAGAATTCTCCTATCCCCCTGCTTCTTGATTGCTCTGTAAATCAGTTTCTGAATCCTAAACAATAGAAGTCTCCTACCCCTGCTTCAGATAACTACTTGAAAGCCTGTGATTTCCTAATGTCCCCCAGGCCAGTAAGTTAAATCAAACCCATTCTGGGCCCAGACAATTGACGCCACCTGAGTGACAGGCTGAATGGCCACAGGCTTCATGAGAGCTAACAGATTTATTAATTAAAACCTGTTTTTCCTCATTCAGGGACCTTGGGGATACAGAGGATACCCCAACAAGATTGCCAGTCACAACCAAGGAAGCCAATACGGTCTTCCAAGGGGGAGCTCGAGACCCCTTCCTCTCATCTAAGATCAGCTAGAACGAGAGAGTTCCGTGAATCCCCCACTAGGCAGGGACAGCTCTACGCCCCTGCCCAGCAGGAAGCAGATACTGAAGAAGAGGCCTCCTGTCCCTCAGCTTCCCATAGAGATTTTATGGGGATCACGTCTCTCAAGGGGAAAACAAGGCTGGCAGTTAGAGGCAGGCATTGGGTCTCTGCATTCCTGCACGTCCCACAGGATGTGACTGCCCGGTGACCTCCCTCTACACCCAAAACTTCTTTTCATTGTAACTATCTACCCCTGAAACAAATGGATGCAAAATACCCAACTAGATCTGACCAGTCGCTCGCACCTGCGCAGCACCTCTTGTCAATCACAGGTGCCAATCAAGTGGTCCCACGCCCTTACGGGCACAGCCCATTCTAGTGAAAATGGATAAAAACTCCACGTCCTGGGACGTCCGCCCTTTTCCTTTTTTGGACACCCTGCTCATTTGACCACTTCTTCCTTTTTGAGCCTTTTGAGCCCCGCTTTTGTGCGTGGCCTGCTCCAAACTCTTTAGAATGTAATTTCTCTTCTAACAATGGGCCCTTGAGTCATTCTCTACTACTCAGGCCCACTTCTACTTCTTTGAAATGTACTGTCTCTTAGAATAAACTACTTTTTCAGTACTTTACTCCAGCATCTCATTCAATTCTTTGCTTGAGTTGTCAAAGGACCCAGACTTTGCGCCAAGAAGGGCCCACTCTCCGACATTACAGCTGAACCTACCTTATCGCTCTTATCGCGGCTCCCAGACGCCCTTCAGGGACAACTGTTAGGAAGCTTGGAAGAAAAAGTGTATTACTTACAGGGCTCAGAACACACAAGGCACGCCAGCGGGCACGCAGCGAGGTCACGGGTGGAGAGCTTGGGTGGGCCTGGGCCCTGATTTCACTGGGATCCAGGGTGGGGGCTTAGGGTTTCACGGGTCACTTTTTATTGGTGAATTTAGAACGTAAGAGCAGGAATTTAAAGCACAGGCAGCTAAAGCCACATGCGGCCCAAATGGTCAGTTACTGAAGTCAACCAAGCTCTGCAGAATGAAGGGCCCTCAGTGCGGGGAGGAGGCCTAGCTCCTTGCCTAGTCTTGTTGATGCAGCTCGATCTGTGTGTGGCTGTGATTCATGGTCGCGCAGCACCGAAGAATGGAGACACGGACCAGAGAGGCAAAGTTTGCAGAAAAGAGCAGTTAATTAAACAGGTACAGCTCTCTAAAAGAGAGGGAGCATCCGAAACTGGAGTACCCGCTAACTACCGGGAGGCCTCTGTTTATATGTTTCTCCTAGCCTGTCTGGGGAGAAAACTGGCGCCTGCTTGAACGGGTTAGATTTATTTCATTGGCCGTTTCAGCCTGGAGGCGGCCTTTCAGGATAGTTTTAGATGCCTCAGGGTGTAATTGACATTCCCGTCTGGTAAGAATACATTGTCTCAAGGCTGTGGCTTTTGGGGTCAGGGCTGAGGGCAGAGGCCTTGGAAATGTGTTTATCTCCTGCTCATCCTACTGGGCAATTCCTCACTGCCTAATTGTTACACTAACCAGCCTGTCTTATTGTGACTGGCACTGTGTTTATTTGAGATAGTCTTCCTCGAAGTGGATGCCTTTTTGCAATGGATACGTCTTTGAAGTGTATCCCTCAGCAATCAAAGCTTAAGTCAGGCACTTGTGTTATGAAAATTAACAGTCAGGGCTCATACGACATCTGCTCACATGTTTATGGTGACACTGGTGCAAACGCTGCACTAGCAGGCCTATGAAAGTACAGCCCGTACAATCACAGCAGCAGGCTAGACCCGGCTAGGTTTGTGGAAGTGCACCCTCTCATGTCTGCAGTGACAAAATCGCCTAACGACACATTTGTCAGAATGGATCCGTCGTTAGGTACGTGATTGTAAAAAGGATACAGGAACTTCACACAGATTATTTTTGTGTGTATAACCTCAAAATATTAAATGTCACTGTTGTAAGCCCTGATAATCTAATCATTTACTGTATTTTTAACTGGGTTCTTATGATTTGGTATATTAATAGAATTTTAGTGATAGCATCAAACATACGTTCAGAAACTACAGTATATTAAACAACTTTGATGGAAGAGAACCATTGTTACATAAATCCACAAGTAACCATAGCCGAGGAAGACAGCGACGTTGAGATTTATGTGAAAAATTTGAAAGAAGAAAAATATCCCGTTTCTACTCTGTATTTTTCAATTTCACTTAACTGCTTCATCCACCCAACTAAAATTTAGTATACCAAAGCTAGCCAAAGTTTTGTTTTTGGCTTTTTCTGTTGGACAGGGGACTGTCGTACACATGGGCACAGGGGGTGGCATTAGTGCTGACATTCAAGGCCTCACAGAATCTTGGCCTCTGCAGGAAACTTAATACTTTAACCATTTCCAACGTGGGAACCTCGGACCCTCCCGGGACAGCCTGTTGTATCTCTGGAGATTCTCTTACCTTGAACGGCGTTGTTTCCGTTATCCACCCACACTACTGGTGCAGGTGCAGACACGCTGAGAAAATCCGACCCCTCCATATTGGAAGAAAGCGGAGGTGTTCTTCTCTATTGTCCGTCCTGGCCTCTTACCCTGAGTCCCAAAGATCCCAAATACCTAACAGCAACAATTTTATGTCGAACAACGAATTCTATAAGGGAAACGATGAAAAACAGAAAAGTGGAAGACTTGCCATTACTTTCAGTAAAAACTATCAGTTACAGTAGCTCTAAAGTCCACAAGGACTGGGGCTACAACTGCCTTTTAGGGCTGTCCTCTCCATAGTACACAGAGGACATTTAACGTACATTTGTTGTAAAAATAAATAGCAGGAAAATAACTGCCGCTTTGCCACTAGTTGTTTATAGGACCTTTCAGTTTATACGAGATGGGTTTAAAGAAAAGTGGAAGGCTTATGAATATTATCAGGAAGGCACACAAGAAAATCAAATAATTTTCCTATATCTATTCACTATCCACTAATATTCTAAATCTGTGTCTAAATCACATTTATTATCTATTTAAACTATTCACACACACTAATAATCCTACTGGATACCTCCATCCCCTTAAGCTTATTCATTTTTACTAAAAGCACAAAATGCAAACGATTTTCAGAGATGTTAATGAACCTAAATATTTGTAAGTGTAATTTCAATGTTAAAGAAATAACCTTTTCGCTTCTATCCAAAATGTTAGGGCCTAAATTATAGAAAGAGGCCAAGCAAATTTTAAACATATTAGGATTTTACATTCATAATGCCTTGGCTTTTCTCTGTGGTAAACAATGATATAAATTCTAAATGAAGTGAGAAAAAAAAATTAGAGAAATAAATGTTACCCACTTGATGCCATTTTTAAAAAGAAAAACCTTGAGGTTTTCGAGTTCCATTTTCCTCTGGGACACTTTAATAAGGAGTGGCTGTGTTGTGTCCAAGATCACAATGCAGCAGTTGCTTAAGGACTCAAATCCAATTGTTCTAACTTTAAACTCTGTAACTGATTTTTACAAACGATCACGTTTTACAAATATAAAACATATCAAACCTATAAATCTTAGGTTCTTTATATGTACTATAAGGGGATGAGATTAAAATGCATGTCTCAAGTCTGTTTAAACTCTTAAGATTCTGTTTCTATAATTATGAACAATTTAATAAAAGGGAAAAACAACTTGTGGACGGTCAGTCTTAGCTGTCCTCTTTGCTTGCGGAGAATTAGTCACGTCGCAAAAACCCAAAAGATAAATTGTAAAAAAACAAACGATTACATGTTTTCAATTAATTTATTTTAGAAAAAACAAAGGTTTACAACTGGTGCCTTAAGGCAGGATATCAGGATTCAACTACTAATACAGACTTTCAAAAAACCTTTATAGATTAGTCCAAAGTAGAAAATTATTGTTTGCCCACTCTTGGACTCAGACACAATCAGAAAAAATAGATATTTATAAAAATAAAATGGCAAACCTAACCCCACCAATTAATTGATAGCCTTAACATCCCACAATGCTTTATTTGAACCATTTCTGCATAATAATAGCTGAGTGATTTTTCCCTGCCCAACCTCCCTGTCATATTGAAGCAATGACGAAAACATTTAAATTACTTTTTGTAAAACCCAAACCAAAAAAAGCCCTGAAACAAAACACAAGAAACAACGACCAAAATCCACTCAACAAAAACAACATAGCTGATGGGTTAACCACTCACACAGACCTTTTACTTCAACCTCTAGATATTTGGCTTGTAATGTTCCTTCTAAATCAGGCGCCAGGAAGCACTATGTGTGAAGAAGAAAACGCAAGTTCCAGGTCTAATCCCCCTCGGAGAAGTTTCAGGAGGCAGTGGCTAGAGAAATGTCCATGTACACAGAGAAAAGCGACTGCAAGCTACAACGGGCTGCACAGGGCTTGCGAACGCGCACTTTCTCCTTCTGAAACACCTTTGAATCTTGTCTGCACACCGGCTTCAGCAGCACACATCTGGGATTCTGGATTTTAGATTTAGAAATTGAACTTTATTGCAACTAAAGGCGAAGGCAAAAAACTCTTAACAGATTGAAGGATATTCCCTCTATTGATACGTAATCAGAGTAAGATTTATCACTGAATTAGGGTGTTATCTGTTCTTCCCCGAGATTCGTTCAGAAATCTACCTTCACTTTGAATTATTTTTTTTCTGGAAAACAGCATTCCTAGTAAGCTCTGATATCACACTGAAGGGAAAAACACACAATGAGCAAAACATTTTAAATCTGTTGTGTGAAGAGTCTGACACTATCCTAGAGTAAGTAAAAAGGGAAATTTTAATACAAAAAGGAAGAAATCAAATCATTCACTTATAAACCATCTATCTACATATTGTGTTTTCCCAACAGAGATACACTTTGAAACATAAATGGAATACGGGGCAACAGTACAGAGTTGTGAAAAAGGTAACAGAGGCTAAGGCATTGATTTAGAGACAAAAAAACATCCCCCGAGACTGCTGGACTTTTGTTTGCTGATACATACTTGAGCTTTTACTTTTTTTTTACTTTTCCCTATTGAGGTGATACTTCCCTTTATAGATGATACTTGAGAAAAGGTAAAAAACATGCCGATGACGGACAGCTGAGAGTGACAAACATGAAGACAGGCGCAATGACACGTTCTGCCTGCTCCTGGCCCTGGGAATGCCCAAGCGTCAACTTCCCTACGAGGCTGCGGCTCAGGTAAGCCATCCGTACTCGCCTCAGCTTTTCACGGCTTCACCGCTGGGAGCATTAACAGTAATCTCCCAAAGAAGCCTTCATTCCTGTGCGGAGGGGAAGCCACTTGTTAAACGAACAGCACTCACCTCCAATTTCCATGTAAGAATATTCCATTCTAGTATTTCCTTCCATTCCCTGTGACTGTGTATGTGCTTCATTATTAAAAATAATAATGAGGTGCAAATATCAAGAATAAGTAATTATTATATACTAATAAAGTACATGGATACAATAAAGCAATTATCACTAACTCCTTAGTTCTTAAGATAGAGTTTCAGTTTGGTTGTGATCAGCATGGCATCAGAAATGACCCAAGGCTGCCCTTGGCGATCCAAACCCTGAACAACTTCCGTATCAAGAATTACACAGTTTTATGTGTAAATTACAGTTTTATGTAGGGCCATGAATTACAGTTCTAAAGTGATTATAAACATTTTTAAATGTTTAATAATGTCCTTTACACTGAATAACTCAATCACTCCATGAATAATCACCCAAAATAATAGTCACTTAATAAAAATCCTAAACTTAGCTAAAACAAAGGCCTCAAAAATAATCTACAACAAACATATCAAACTGTTACTTTAAAAAAATACCACTGTTTCTACATTACTCAGGACAGAATGCCTACGTTCTTTCACTAGAGCGAGAGGATGATGGGCCGCTGGCTGATCTGGCCGCCAGGACTGCGAGGACGGGGAAGGTCACTGGCACCCTCTTTAATCGCCGGACATGAATTTTGTTGACAGGCTGATTACGTCACTCATTACTCATCAGGAACACAGACATGCCCATAAATTATGTAACAGACACATGTCAATACATTTTACATGTATAAACATGTACTAGATAAGTTACCATACCATAAACACACGATCTGCTATTACTCTTTAAAAAGCAGCAAGAGCTTCTTACCAAAGGAAATTTTTAGAAGAAGTCCCAATACAGATAAAGAGAGAAAGAAAGTGAGCTGTTTGGGGTACAACCGGGTAGGAGCGACAGCGGCCCTTCCCTCAGTGGCTGCTGAGACACCTGCTCAGGGCGTTCCCGGGCCTGGTTCGGAGTCACTGCTCCAAGTAAATCCAGTTCATGTGGCAAAGATTAAACACAGACTATTTTTTTTGACACTCTATAGGCTAATATGAAAATTTTATAATGCAACTAAGTATAAAGTTAAAAGGTAACAACATTTCCTCTCCTTTAAAAATAATAACAAAATAAAATCACTATGCTATATAAAACCAAATTATTTTTAATCTCATAATCCTAATTTGACCTGCGGAAAAAGTTATTAGTTCTCTTTAAAGTGCCTGAATTTGAAAGACTTAATTTTGTCCATATAAATCTTATCCAAAATATAAGAGGAGAATGGATGGTGGGGGGGTGGGGGCATTATTTTTCTCTATCAAACATGGCTCTTCTACCTGACTGACCAATGTAAATACCCTGCCCAAGAATCTTAGTTCCGCAACAGAACTCAGAGAGAAACATGCAAAGAACCAATCTGTTACAACCACATCCACCAGGCGAACTCTGAGGGATGTGTGTGTGTTAGACAAACGTTTCCTGTTTGCTCCAAACATCTCCCCACTTATGCAAGGACTGCTTTAATCCGTGCAGTTGATACTAGCAAAATGCAAACAGCATGTTCTCCTCTGGAAAGACCATGATACAATGTCTAATTTCAATAAACAGACTCCAGAAACCTGCAGGCCCAGCAAGTGTTCTGCTCTGCTCGTCTCAGTCCGTCTTTTTCTCTAACTCATCCTTGGGCGCCTGCAGGGCAGGCGCGGCACAGCCTCCAGTCCTCGGCTCCTGCTGCTCGCCGCTCGCTTCCGGGGCATCCTGGCCTTCGGTCTCGCCTCGGGACACTTCGTAGCGCTCCTCCACGTAGCCTCCATCCGTGTCGGCCGTGTAGATGCCGTAGCACATGATGCTGATGACACCCAGTGGTAGGCCGAAGAGGAAGCAGCCCATCAGCGGGGAGCTCCTGAATATCGACTGTGGAGACAGGATCACAGCTCAGTCCCCTCAATGTGCCCACGGAAAAGGGGGCCCGATCCCAAACCACCACCATCTCTTCCTCTGGCTGCATCCCACTTGCTTTGAGTCCTAATGAATGGATGTCAGTGTCTCTGCAGGAGAGAGAGGTTATGGACGGGTGTGTAACCAGCCGCTGGCAGCACCAAAGACACCCTGCAACCTTTCCTAAACATATTGTTTTTCTCACAGGGACACAAAGGTCTCTGAGGTGGCGGCGACGTGCCCACTGCTCTGGGGCTGTGTCCGGGACAGGAGGAGTCTGGCCACTGAGAAGGCTGGTATTTACCCGAGAAGGTGCATACACCTTCTCTCACACAACATTTCAAATAGCTTTTACTAATCTGGTTAGGAGAAAAGCCACAGTAACTGAATTTCCCTCAATTTATATACTGTCTCCTCAGCTCCTAGAAAAGTAAAAGCAATCTTACTGAATAGGTTTTTTAACTATAATATTTTCTGTGGGTTGTGACCCTAACTCTTGAGACAAGTTCACAGGAGAGCAAGGTCACTTTGAATGAGATACCAGGAGAGCTGAACAAAATAAAGTTGTTTTCGGGCAGAAGTTTAACAAGAGTAAGAGCGGGGCAGCTCTCAGGGCGGTGAGAGCACCAGCACGAAGCTTCCGCCGCCTTCACAAAACAGGCTTCCGACGAGCAGCACGCAGAGGGAAGGGTGACGAGGACCCGCTGGGTCAGTGACATGAACTGTGTGGTGGCGGACAGAACGGAGTGGACACAGGGCACAAGGAAACCGGGGCCAGCCAATGCTGGTGGCAGCAGGAAGACAAGGGAAGGTCACGGACAACTGAGGGACACGGGGCATAAGGCGAGTGGTGTGAGAATTCGCTTCTTCCCAAGAGGAGAAGCTTAGGTCTGACTTGATGACGGCTGTTGGTCAGAGCGAATGAAAACTCGCAGGGGAGGCCGCAGACAGACAGGGAGAGCTAAGCCTCCGGCTCAGGCACATCTAGGAAAGCTTCCGCTGTCAAGGTGACAGCTGGAGACGGGGTGGTAAGAAAGGCTTCTGCGAGCTCAAAGCAAGACTGAGAAAGGCAGGACGAGTGAAGACTCTGAAAACACTTGACATCATGTTAGCAAGTGACTGAATTCCAGTAACTCACCAATCATAAAGAAGTGAATAACTAGAGAAACAATTTCCACCTGATGAATATTTCTTAATGTAAAATAGGCTAGTTCTTACCTTGCAAATTAAAAAGATAGCATTTTTACCCAACCCTTTGAAATTCCAGATTTTACCTTAAGACATAAAGTACCTATGTATCTATATATTCTCAATTATCAATGACATTAAAACAAACTGTCACAACTTACCACAATAGTAGATTTGGCATCAAATACTATTCTTTTCAATCTCTGCAAAATGCTATCACCTCCTTGAGCCTTCAATTTAACAGGAAAAGACAATTAAATTGCTATTACTTCATTTTTCTGTTACATCATCTTACAATTGCAGGTCGAGGGCTGAGTGCAGATAGCAAAAGCACCAGAGAGCGAGCCAAGTGGGGGCATCTCCGGTTTCCTCTGCCCCACCCCCCTGCTGTCCTCTGAAGCAGGCCTCCCCCGCCCCCCCCAGGCCAGGCCTGCCCACCTAATGAGTTCAGCTCAGATTCCTGCTGCAGGATCTTGGCTATTGGGTTGGGAGAGTTTCTCTGAGGCTGAAGCTCAGCTAGAGAAAGTGCTGAGGCAGAAAAGTTCCTGATGGAAATCGACCAAGTTCCTGGCTGGCATCCAGCCACCCCTGAAGTCAGCCTCATTCCTTGAATTTCTAAGCCATATGACCTAGGGTACCTCCTAGTTGTTAAACAGTTTGGGCTTCACTAACTTAAAATAGGTGAGTACTCACTCACACAGGCAAGTTTCATTTCAGCAGGTATTATTTTCACAAATATGAAATTCCTGTTTCCAGAGCAGAAACACTTGTTACTGAGCCAACTTTCACTTAAAGTCTGTGTAAAGCTGAAACAAAAGTCTCACAAATAATTAAACTTCATGAAAGCACAGGACTCATATTTTCTTTTCTGTTTTATTCTAGTCTGTCGAGTTAAGACGCACACTGCCTACGACCCATGGAAGTGATTCCGTGACTCTCTAATACGGGTTGCAACCCAGTCTGAAAAAAACTACAGTAAGATTTACGAAAAAAAAAAAAAAAAAGTTACGACTACCGTTCCCAACTTCTGAGAAATATTTTATAGGATTTTGAACTCTCCACTGGGGCTCTGATTCTCAATGTATTTCCTGAGTTCTTAAGAAACTGCGGTCTTACAGGTTTTCTTAGAAAACCAACCTGAGTAACTTAACCCAACTGCACCCTGGGGTCCAGGAAGGTCCTCAGAGCCAGAAAAGCTCAGTCGGGGGAGCGCTGCGCCCCGACTCTGCTGCCAGCAGCACCTCCCAATCACTGTGACCACAAAAACACCCCCAAGTAACCCTCTAAGGGACATTTAGAGCAGCATCTCCCACGCAAGAACCTTCTGTGTCTCACAGAATGGGGCTCTGCTGACAATGTGAGAGGAGCAAGGTGCGGAGTGGAGGCCGGCCCTGACTCTCCCTGCCAGGATCAGAAGAAAAGACAAAAAGTCCTTTCCCTCCATCGCCTCCCATCATCCCTTCAAAATGGAAGTGGACGACTC
The DNA here is from genome assembly GCF_001890085.2 of Hipposideros armiger. NCBI lineage: Eukaryota > Metazoa > Chordata > Mammalia > Chiroptera > Hipposideridae > Hipposideros > Hipposideros armiger. Next base: position 240,910 of record NW_017731892.1, read on the forward strand.
ACTTCTACTGTGCCATCCAAAATGCTGTTAATGAACCGGACCATGTCTTCGGCACTCTCAACCTGTCTGTCTAGTAAGAAGTACTGTTGGTTCGAAGTGTTCAGCACAACTACAGTTGGGGCTTTCAATTCACTGAAAGCAGAAAAACAAAGAAATCAAAATACACATTAAACACAGAGATAAACATTCTGGTATGTATTTATATTATATCTAAGTAACTATAATCACAAAAGGAAAGAAGTATATTAGTAGCGTCACCTCTTTTTGCCTATATGAAGAAAATTTCAAATTGTGCATCAATTTAAAAGTAGCTAAATTAAGATTATATGAAAAACATTCTAATACACAATATCAGACAACCGAGTATTCACGATCAAGCTTAAGGATAAAAATTAATATGTATAAAATATCAATTTCTGGGCAATATTATTCCTCGCCACACATTTATTTTAAATGCCATCACTGTCAATCAGATACAACCCACCGCAGTGAAATGCACTCCAGGTAACTAGCAGTTCTCTGGAGTCACAATGCTTGTTTTCAAATCTGGGGCTTTACCACAGTTTCCTAAGCTTAGTATTTTGCATTTGTAAATGAATAAAATGTGTGTGTGTGTGTGTGTGTGTGTGTGTTTGTGTGTGTTTGTGTGTGTACACCTATCTTGTTATAAAAATCACATGAGAAAATCCAAGTCCAACATCCAGCCCAGTACTTCGTACACAACATGTTCAGTGAGGGCCATTCTAACTTCTCTAACTCCCACTGTCCGGCTCTACGTCCCACTCTGTCCTCGGGAAGTAGTGAGTGACATACCAGACAGCAATGCAGTCTGCAGGCAGAAAACTACTATTATCAGTATGTCTCATTCCACTGGAACAATTCACATTTTTTCTTTCAAAAACAGGTTTTTGCATAATCATAAAACGATGGCGCTTAATTCTGCATGTCATGTGCACATTAGTTTATGGTTTTTTGTATGTCTACGTATATGAAAATATTATGCAAATGTAAAAAACTGCAGAGGAAACAGTTCACGCCGTTAATTATCACCAGGTAAGTGCTAGTCCAGTAGGCTGCTTTGTTGCTCATAATTCTCTCTCCTCCCCAACATGTGCTCATCTGCCCCTATGTCGGGGCGCAGCCATGTGACTTGGTCAACAGAAGCGATGAAGCAGAGGCTAGGAATGTGCTTGCACGGCTGGGCTTGCCGTCTTGGGTTTTGCGATTGCCATTTTCCCAGGAAAACGCCCTTCCAGGGTCAAGGACATTAAAGACACGTGGAGAAGACCTGAACCTAACTGGCAGTTTGGTGCCACATCTAGCTGTGGCCCACCAAGGTTGGCCAAGCCCAGACAAGTGACAGAATAAACACCTGCTACTTGAAGCACTGGGTGCCAGGGTGCTTTACTACCCAGTATTATTATTAGGCAAAAGTTAACTGTGTAATTAAAAAAAAAAAAATCTTGGCTTCATTTTTGTTCATAAAAACATAAGAGACTGCCTTTTGATTTAAAGCAGTTTTGTTATCATAATGCAAGAGTAGCAAAAAATCCCTATTTTTTGGAATGGATTAGAATGGGGCCTTACTATGAAAAGACCTCTATGAAAAAGTTAAATACACAGTTAAACTGGAAACTATTTGTTTTAAAATAATTCAATTTGAATAACGATGGAAAATAACATTTCACCTTATTCCCTCTTAATTATACTCACAAAACCCAATATAAAATAATTTAACAGACCAAAAGTCTGATAGCACCCTATTTTGAGAAAAAGTAAAAAATACAGTCAATGCTGCAATGTACTTCTTTTATGTAATATCATGCATTAAAAATATTTTAGGAATCAATTCCTACTAAATTCCACTAATTTGTCTGTCACTATTAATGTACCATCGTTCACAGCTTTTGGAGCAAGAGCGATCTGGATTTGGGGACTGGGTTTCTGTAACTTACTTGGTGGGCGTCCTTTGGGGTCTAATTTAACTCCCCTGAGTGTCTTCTAAGAAATTTGAATTTCCTTGTCTACATAAAATGTAGGTAGTAATAGTGCTGACCCCTCACTGAGTTACTATAAAAGTTAGAAATAAGCATCGGTCACTGGGCAGGTACCCAGTGAGGGCTTTCAATTATTATATAACCATCACTATATATCTTCTCTCCTCTCTCAAAAATAAAACAAACCAAAAAGCACAGTATGAATAAAAAACCAAAAACACTCCAAATTATAAGGGGCTGGTGGTGGAGAGTATTGGTGTTCTCTGATCACAACTGTAGCTCAAAACTTCTCACAATTCTCATTAGGAATAATACCCATGAGGGAATGAGTCTCTATCTCTAGATATTCTGAATACTATCCTGGGTCAAGCAGTTGTTTATTGGACACAAATTGCTTCGGTCTCTTGCAGACTCTCTTCAAATAATGCTTTTCTACTTGGTTCTGAGTATTAAAAATTCAGGGCCAAATTTTTCAAGTACCTTCACAAATTGTACAGATTTCCTTTGTCGTGATTTCTTCATTACATATTTTATATCTGGTACTTTGTATCTCTGGTAAACCTTCTCAAATTAGAATAACAGGTATAAAAAACTGAATATAAATGAAGAAAGGTAACGCTACTTTATCACTTCAGGCTTTTAGCTGAAAATTATGCCTGTCACTTTGAGTTTTAAGTTTGGTTTCATTTCCCCACTGTCCTTACTTGGACAATGGAAGGCTCTAAGTCAATACATTGCACCAATGAACGAAGGCATCCATCTACTACACCTGTGCTGCTGAGCAAAGCGAACAAGGACCCAACTCAGCGCAGTGCTGCAGACGTACCTACGGGCGCTCGATGGATGCCGCTGAACGAGCGTCCGTCCTGGTGAGCTTTCCCCATCTGTGCACCAGGGGCCATGTTAAGGCTCCAGCACTTTCCTAAGCCCCATTTCGCTCCCACCACTTGTGTTTGCTTTTATGCTCTGCCTGAAACAACCTCTCTGAATTCTTTATTCAGCTAACTTCTCATTCTTCAGAGCCTCTCTTAAGGACTGCCTCCTCAGGCAAGCATTTTCTGAGCCCCCACCTTGGTGTGCGCTGGGGTGGGGCGTGAAAGTCTGTTTCCAGAGCCGTCTACTGCACAGACCTTTCCACAGTTCTGTGATGGTGATGTCTTAGCCGACTGTAAGTTTTTGAAGACGGGCTCTAATTTACTCCGTTTTTGCATCGAAAGTCTCAAACACAATCTATGACATACAGTAAATACTCACTAAATGTCCACTAAACAGAGTGGGGTCTTATTTGAAATTTATTAGTTCAGCATAGGCATAGCAAATGTTTTCCAATATCAACTTTCAACTTTCTGAAGAGACAAATCAGATCTTTACATCACAAACACAACTGATGAAATTATTTTAAAATTGTATATTTTCCCCATAAAGTTATTTTAGTCTGTTAAAATAAATTATTCTAGAATAACAAGCAATACTTGAATGCTAAAAACTTTCTACTTAACTTACATTTGTTCATTAAAAGTGATCTTAAGTTAAGGGTATATTAAACAGCAACTACAACATTTTCAAGTTTTTGCATGATGTCTTCTTTTCAAAATACTATAAATTATTAACACTAAATTGGGAGACAACTTTTTTTAGTATAGAACAATATGAAAGTTTCAATTTTTCAAATATACGTTTAAAAATTAAAGTAAAATATTTAATGGGAGAATATCTGCATCAACATACACCCTGCCTTTTTCAGCTATTAGTCTTTCTACCTCAGAAACAGAAATTTAAAAATTGATAGAATTGGTAGCAAAATCATTTCATCATTTAGCACTTTACTTACTCCATCAGCAAGGTATTTATATAGTCATTTCCATCCATATGTCCAAACTGAAAATCCCTAACCAACAACAAAACAAAACAAAAAACAAAAAAAAAAAAAAAGGGAAAGAGAGGGCAATATTAAATACACAAAAAGGAGAGCTGAGCCTGGTAAGCATGTAAACATATAAGTCACATATAATTAAGAGTGTGAACTCTGCTGGCTTTTGAGATACAAATATAATAAGTCAAATTAAACCAATTTTAAGACATTTCTATTTCACTTATATATGTTTAAAATGCAGGGCAACATAAGCTTTTCTAACAAAAATGCGTTTAAGAAAAATTGCCCACTTACTCTAAACAGGAATACTCAGAAGATGCTCATACTATGTAACAGGAGAGATACACTGATGCATCATTAGAAGACACAGAACAAAAAGGGGATATTAAATAATACAAAAAATTATATTAAATGTCTCTTATGGCAGCAACAATGATTTAGCACACAACAAAAATATCAAGAAGCAGGTATGATAGAAATTATATATTTTTTTTTACTTGTAGGACACGTATCAACAAATATCAAGTCCAGACAATTCATATTTCTGTATTCATCTTGGAAAGTATAAAATGCTACTTTTGGTTTACGATTTTACAAAATGTAACTAAAGATAAAGGAATCATCCAGAACGCAAGCACCTACCTGTGGAACTGGTCTCTGTAATCTCTAGCAACTTCCTGAATAACCGACTTTAATCTGTAAAAGAACAAATACAGGACTACTTCATTTTTCGCTTGAAAAACATATAGTTACTCAATTATAACATCTGCCGCCTTATGTAATACTGCAGGAAAAGATACTATGCTAAGTTTATCTGAAGCCACGTCAAGTCTGAATTAGGTGATATTTGAAGCTTAAAACAATTTCAAGGCACTGTACCTGGTGTGTTCGATTGATGTGTTTTTCTCATCAATAACAGCAATAGCCACAAGTTTTCCTGAAATTAAGAATGACATATCTAAGTTCAACAACCCTCTTTATGCAAACTTTTCAGCTATTATTGAAGCTGCGAGTTGGGAATTAGTAAACACTGTTTCCAATTACCCTACACATTATGCTCAGTGAGTTGGTGAGTTAGTCAGCCCCAAGTGGTTACGTTCCTCCACACCGCCCGTCCTCAAAATGTAAATAATAGCCAATGTTTAACAATTCATATACACAAATTGTATTTTCCCACATAACTCATGAAGTGATTAAAATAAGCAGTCTGTCAAAAGCTGAAACCGTAAGAAATAAGTTGATAAAAGAAGTTCACTCTGAGGTACTACAGCTCTGAAGGAATGATATATAAGGAGAGGACTTTCACACTGCCATTCCCTCCAGGACCACGGTCACTACTCGCCGGAACACACAGGATAAAATGGACTCAGGTTTACTTATCCCTGTATAGAACGTAAGTTACTTTCATCTCTGATATCCTCTAGGAAGGCAGCGTGAGAGCGCGGGATCAGACAGCCAGACACTGCGATCCAGCAGTGTCTACTGGGGTCTCGGCCCAGGAGAACAGTGGTGAAGCACCGTCATTTGTTAGCTGTGTGACTTAACCTCAGTGAACTTCAACTTATCTGGAAACTAGTATCTACTTCAGAGTTAACAGGAGAGTTGAATGAGAAAAATGTTGGGATGGTTTGTGGCTCAGAGCAGGTACATGAATGCAATATTAAATCAGTAAGCTACCCCCACATCCAAATGCTTCTTCCTAATTCCATACCGCTCGCGTGTCTTTAAATTCCACACAATCTTGACTCTTTTTTAACCCTCAACTGAAAATACTAACTCACAATGATTGTTTCTGAAATATTATTTGATTTACTATTCAGTGCTTGGTTTTTCTGTGCTTCTTTAATTCTCAAGTGCTTCTTGAGATTTTTTTTCCCCAAAATGCCTACAGTACACAGAGTGTCTTCTCATAGGCCAATGCAGTCCGCTTCTCACTTGTTAATTTCACAATTCCTGAGCACCAGGCACCGTACCCAGCCCCGGGCTAGTTCCCAGGGACATGGTGACAAGCGTGCACAGACCCACTCTGGACTGTGGAAAGCAGTCTAGTAGGGAGGACAGTAACACAAACAGACGCGTGGTAAACGAAGGGACGAGTTCTGAGGGAAAGGAACACGGTGTTTCACAGGAGTATTACAGAGTCAACTCATGCAGCTTGAGGGGTCCATGAAAGACTTTCCTACGGAAGCAACATTTGGTCTGACTCTGGCGCATGAACATAAATTAGCTACACATTTCCAGGCAAAGAAAACAGGGTGCATAAAGGTGCTTTGGTGCAAGATGCAAAGCCTCTACAACCCTGAAAATCAGTGTGGTTGGAGGAGGGAGGGTGGAAGAAGGCCAGAGTGAAAATGGGTGCGCAGACGCAGGCAGCAGTCCCACGGCGCAGAGCGCGCAGTTTCTGGGGAGACACGAAGTGTCCGAGGCCACTGAGAATCAGGAGTCGGCTGTGGGCTTGTGTAAGTGCTCAGGTGAAGAGACGAGCGCGTGAGCTACCGAGGGCCCTTCTGCTGGACGTGCGCAGGAAGGCTGACGGCACCAGCCAGCCTCTTGCCCAATTACTCGGGAGCAGCCGCTATGTGACAGAGCCAACTTTAATTACCTTGGGGTCATGCTGTGTCCTGTGATCACAACAGCTGAAAGCAAAATGACTGAATTCCCCCATTTCCCCTTTCCCTTCACGTGGGCCTGAGAATCACAAAGTAAACCCACACCTCTGCCAGCGCTCATGGCAGCCTCCTATGCTGAGCTAATACTGCCTCCCTCTGTGAGGATCAGAGGCAAAGACAGAAACACCACCAGCCACAGGATGCTACAAAAGCAGGCTCAGGAACCAGAACAAATATCACCTAAGAAAGAGCTAGGAAATAACAGGAGGATCATTAGGACATTTCTAATTTGTATTCCTAACCAGATTCCAGAGCAGAAAATCAGCAAGTGGAAACTAATGACCATCACTTCTCAAATAAAAAAACCTGAGCCTTGAGTGAAGTTTCCCCACTCTTTTAAACGAAAACTATACTTCATCCTACTTATCATAAAGCTGTGAACAGAAACAAATGTGGTAACGTAATCATGATTTCTTATTTGTAATTCACTATAAATTTACGAAGCACATCCTCCTGAAACTTACATGGTTGGCTTTTCATTTCTGTAGTTTTCATGTATTTGAGGCCATGTGGTTATCTTCTTACAGCTTTCTGTTTTGTGTCTGTATATATATTTGCTCTGCCTGTCAATCTCAACCCTGTAGCTTTAAGGAACCATGCCATTTGATACCCGTATTTTCCCTACAAGTAAAAGCAGGCTGGACGGTTGTGCGAGTTTTATTCAACTCTCATTACAAAATCAGCCTCCTGAGTATAGCTTACTGGTTGTTGTTTTTCTCATTTACTTATTATCCAGGCTCTGTTCTCTTGCCACTCTCACTTCTATTAGTAAGCCGTCTCTAGCTAATCTTTGATTCACATCAGAGCTATGTTCTTTGGTAAAATTAATCTATATTCTCATAAAGCAGAACTAGCATTCAGGTCTAAAGAAGAAATGAAATTATAAAATAGAGCTTAAAACTCATTTCCTACAGAATCAGATTTAAGTAATCAATTAAGGAAAAATTCCATAGAGTCATGGAAAATTGTGTATATGTTTGTTACCGGTGTCTCCAAGTTCATACAGGAGGAAGCCATCCATAGTCAGATAATTCTGAAACCTCTCCCTATTGATCCAAGATGACAGATCACCGTCTTCGTATTCTTAAAAACAAAGTTGATAAGTTATGGTGTAAATATGTGATTAAAATGTTTAAGTTCTATCCTAACAATATGCATAAAATTCAGACACAGGAGTATAATCTTAGATTCATAAATTTCATTTGTAAAATCTATTCTGAACCCTCCGATGTACTAAAGGATTAATGCACAGAGCAGTCCTTCACTGTGTGTTTGCTGACCACCCTAGGGGACCACATAGCACCTGGGAATTGTGGGAGCAGGTATTTGACAATGCCAGAGAATTAGCGTTAATTTTGTTAAGTGTTGTAACAGCATGTGGTTGTCCAAAAAAATAAAAAGTCCACATTTTTAAGAGGTGCATAATGAAGCAAAGAATGATGAAATGCCACCGGGATTTGCTTTAAAATAATTCAACAAAGAAAAACACTTGTGGAAACAAATGTGGTAAGGTCTTGGTAATGTTCTATCTAACCTGGGTGAGTGGGTATGTGGGTAGGGACTTATTACTTGAGCATTCTCTTTACTATGATGTATGTTGCATGTAAGAAAAATATTTTACAAATAGACTAAGGATCTGCTTTGATGAAGAAATGCTGAATAGCAGGTGATGGTTACTTCTGTCCAGCAGGGAAAGGAGGAGCTAAGAGCAGAATATACTAGGGTGCTACCATGATTCAAGGGGTTTTATTTCTTCAATTTTTTGTGAGTCCGAAATGTTTTATCTTTTTAAAAAATAATTTTGCATATTTTAAAGTAACGTATAGAAACTGCACAGGGTTCACGTCTCAAAAAGGAAGATGACCTGACCAAAACAAAAAACAAACAAAAAACCCCAAAAGGAAAGAACACTAAATGGAAAAAGTCAAGCTGAAGGGTAAGAAAAATGGATGAGTCATTCAACTCATGAGAGCTGTAAGCAGCAGCTGAATTTACTAAATGTGTCACCCTTGCTTAAGTCCTATAACAGACACAGCATTTTAATTTTAAAGCATTTTATATGAGCTAAAACTTTGGAACTTACCATCATAAACAAAGTAAGTTTCATCTTTGAAAACAAGCACAGCGGGCATCTCTTTCAGTGTCACATACTGCAAAAATCAGACGTGTAAATAATCTGATCATTTAAAAAATTTCCATTGATAGCTATGATTTCAAAAGTAATAAAGGATGCAAGAAAAAAACAAATAGAACAATGACAAAATTGTTACAAACAGTGAAAAAGAGCACAGTCAGTCCCAAGTTCATCCAAGGACTGGGTTTGATTTCTCTTTACACACCCCTTGTCACAGTGCCGTTTTCTATGGAGAAAACCATGGAATATTCTTAGAGTTGATAATAAACCTAAAGATATCATGGCAATTAAGGATGAGAGGCACTCTGAGGTGGCAGCAGAGCAGCAGGTAAGGTACCCACCAGCGCAGGCGGGTTCGAGTCCTTCCCCACCTCTCCAAAGCTATGTCATGAGTCCATCACTTTACTTGGGGCGTGAGCTTCCTCCTCTGAACATCAAGGACACTGAGTCCCCCCATCTCACCAGCGAGTCAGGAGTTAGGTCTGCTAACATACTGTAAATTGCTTTATAAATGGAAACTTACAATGCTGTTTGATAATAAGGGATTCAGTCAGAAGGTAGCTGCTTCCTATACCTGTTATAATTATTTCAAAATGGTACAATTATGGTAAAGAAATCAGTATTAGAGCCGAAGAGATATAATTTGGGTAAGCCACAGAGTTATCACATGAGTGTGGTAATACTGAAAGTAACAACAAATAAACAGTTCAGTAGATAACTAATAAAATAACAATAAAAACAGCTGCCTTGTTTATAAAAGGGAGGAGGCATATGCCACGTAATGTAGAAGGATCTGGTCACGTTACTACTGAAAAATGGTACAGTGCCATGCAAAGAGCTATTTTAAGGGCAGTGGTAAAGCTTCGGCAAGGCTCTATCATCGAGTGTGCCTGTATCCACCCTCGTCTAGGAATGCAACCCCAAAGGTGTTTTGCAAGCATTTCTTCGCATTCAGCATCGCTCTCTTCAAGGAAACCCCTGAGTGGGCCACCCCGTCATATTACTGAAGAGCTGAACCTGCAGCCACCTGTTTCCCCGAATTCCGAATCCCGCCTCCTCTTTCCTTGTGGTGCTTTAAACTTACTTTCTTCCATCACAGTTATGTGCCTACGTGACAAACTTCTCCGTTCATCTTTAAGCATCCTTTAGTCAGAAACGTCTAATCCATCTTCATATTCCCTTGTTTCACTTATTGCAATTCTTATAAATACTAGTTGGAAAGCTTTGCATGACCAAACATTAAAATTCAAAATATGGGGACAATATAAAATCATGGGTTTTATCCTTATTTGTCCTCCTACGGGAGGAAAAGTCCTCACATTATTCTGAAATATCTACTACTCCGCAGCTGACTTTTGCAGCCACATACTCAGAACTAAAAAGAAATGACAAATATTGATATTTGTAGGAATAATTAACGAATGTTAAAGAAACTAGTTAAGATGGCTATTACCGTATTTCCCCATGTATAAGATGTGCCCATGTATAAGACGCACCTTAATTTTGGGGCCTGAAATTTGAAAAAAAAAAGTATTATATAAAGTTACTGAACTCAAGTTTTATTCATCATAAAATTCATACAACTCCTCATCACTGTCAAAACTCCCAACCATTAGCTTGTCCTCATCTGTGTCTGATGACGAATCGCTGTCTTCATGTAATTGCCTCGTTCTCAGCAGGAAATGCAAGTAAAAAAATCTACATCCACTGTACAAGACGCACCCAGTTTTTAGGCCCCAAATTTTTCGAAAAAGGGTGCATCTTATACATGGGGAAATAAGGTATTAAAAAAAAAAACACCTAATAACGAACAAGTGTGCCCGTGTAGCAACGCTGTAAGTGCCCACCCAGATGTTGTATGTCCCAGGGGTTTTGATCTGACATCCCGTCGTCATATGAGGACTGCGATGGTGTCAGGGCTCTGCTCCTCCACGTGCCAGGCGTGTCCTCACCTTGGGCCCCGGCGGTATGGGTTCCGTTTCTTGGGTACTCCGGCCACAAGTCTCTGCATGGCTCCTTCATCTCCCGGAAGCCCCAGTTCAAACTATCCTCTCAGACACATATTTCCTGATCAACGAGTCTAGAGCAGCCGTCCCACCTCCCAACGGCCCCTACTGTCACAGCGCTCCTGTATTTATCTTTTTTTCATCGCAGTTACGATCCCGTAGGTAGATTTGTTTACTGAGGATCACTACCTCAGTCTGAAGGCCCAACAGAAGGCCTCACCTATAACGCTGACATTTAGTCGGCCCTCCCCCATGAGAATGGAAGCTCCGTCTACCAGGACCCTGACACCCGCCTTGCCACAGATGGGGACTTCACACACACAGCGCACGGCACGGAATAGAGGGGAAGAAGCAGTGTTACGAAATTAAGTGATGAAAATCCAACTGTAAATATTACCTCAGGAACCACTTCTTCTGAGGCAGAAAAGAAGTATGTATATACAATTAGTTCTGAAGCCGCATCTATGTATTTCTCCTGTGAAAATACAAACAAAGCAAGGTGACTTAAATATCAAAATTCATTCCTTATTAAACATTCAGAGCAAGTAGTATCATCACAATTTTCTACCGTAAGTCCTTTAATGTGAAAAGATGGGATATAAGCAAATGAAATAAATTGTTTTTACGGTGAAAAAGCATTGTAACTAAGTACTCTCATACTCCTCTAAATAAAAGTTCTTTAAATATAACATAAGATGAATTTATATTTAGTAATTGAACTTGATGATTATAGGAAGAGATATGTGTATGTATACACACATATAGAATAATTTAAGATAATGATCTTTTGCCTTTAAAAATTTTACACTCAAATGCACTCTGCAGTCTCAAAGACTCAAAATACTAAAAAGCAATATAAATTCAAACAATCAAGTCCCTAATAGAAGAAATGCTAAGGCGGATGCCATCTACCCACTTTCACTCACTTTGGTTTCATAAAGAGGGTACAATATAAACTGTTGTTATTGTAAAAATATTTAGATTGAACTGAAGTATTTCCAATAAGTGTGAAGTATTTTGAGTCTCCAGTGAAATTTTGACTATACAGAACAGTAAACTACAATACATCTGTGTTTTCAGATTAAAAACATAAAATCATTCGTACCTTCAGAGGTGACTCTCCACCTACATAAACGAAAAACACACGATGTCTTTTCTGCACGTGTTCAAACATCTGCTGACTTGGAAGTGGCCGAATTAGAGCTCTGTTTAGAAACAAAAACGTTAACGATGTGAATGTACTTAATATTGCGAACGGTTCACGTAAAGTGGTGAAGGTGGTGAATCTTGTGTTATATGTATTTCACCACAATTCAAACCAAACCAAACCCAAAAGGGAATGCAACACAAACTTGCATTTGAACTAAGGATAGTGCACAACTGACTCTTATTTATATGAAAGCCTATCATGTCTAAAGCTATAAAGTTTAAATGCTGTATTAACTGCATTTTAAGTGTATCATCCCATTCATATAAATCTAATACAACTGTAGCTCATGACAACTACTACACCATTTTAATAAAAACATAGCCACCTATAATTTAGCCTGTCAGTTTCAAAGCTAAGTTTCAAAAATATCCCTTTAAAGAGTATGATTCTAGCCAATATTTTGATAGGCAAAAACATTTATTTAGAGTCCTCAGCAAAAACAAAACAATCCACATGAGAATTATTTATTTTTTCTTCCTTTCAAAAGATCATTCACACAAACACACTATGAAATACTATCCCAGGAGTTTATGCTGTGTTAAGAATATTTATGTCTTACTCTGTCCATTTAAATTCATGTAGTTTTAAAATACCCTATAGAGATTAAACTATAAAATGTTTCCTAAGTATGTTATTCCTTTCAGGAAAAACAAAATGGAAAATGGTTTTCATAACAGTACCTAAGAAACTGATAAAAAGAAAACAGTACAAAGGTTTTATTAGATAAGCATATTTCAAAGCCAAATAGACTCAGAAATGAATTAACACCAAAGGTTATTACAAAACATATAATTTACAAAATATTGTTAAAAAACTAAAAAAGGCAGTTTTCTTCTAAATGCGGCCTGTGAGATTATTACTCCACCAAATTTGCAAAAAGAACAAAACTTATTTTACAGGGGCAAACGTATTTTCAAAATGCATAACTCTTTAGATGCATTGCGTCACTCTACTCCAGGGCCTACTTTTACTTCAGTAATTAACTGGTAAGTGATGCAACTCCAGAATTGACTCTTGAAATTTCATTTGCAAAAGAGTCAACCCTAATTACATCAGAAGAAGCCCTTCGAAGCTTATACCAAACCTCATTAAAAACTGCCAAAATGTACGACTAATCTAAATCGTGGAGGAATAAAGTACATCCTACCAGTAATCCCCTCACATAAAGTTATCTCAAAATTTATTTATTCACAAAACAAACACAGAAAATGAAATATGCAACCAATGAGAAAATACAGTACAAGTTATAATAAGCTTTGTAAACTTTAATATAAAGTGTAAGATCATTCCTAATTCTGTGCCTTTTCTCAAAAATAATTTAAGCCAGATGGTATTATGCCACCCAAGAAATCCATCCCAGTATTTCAATTTACCTTAAAGCTACTGAAAGCTAGCAATAGAATATATATACTGTTACACTCATAAGAAAGTACTTATACTTTGAAAGTCAATATAGGCTAGCCCATCATGATGAGTGTTGTCTTCAAAAAGTTGCACGTAATCACTTTAATAATGATAAACACCAGCTTTCTTTATACCTGAGCAATAGGCAGGTTAAAAAACAAAATTACCATTCAAACCAACAGGACATGCTTGTGGAAGAATTTCTGCTCCTTATCGGTAAAGCTTCAGAGATCTATAATTCAAATAGATCTCTGGGTTCTAATTATGTCACATTATAAGCAAAATGTGCAATAATACCTCAGAGTTGGCATGAAGCAGCATGAGGCAGATCAAGGGGACTATTTTAGCTGCATCTAAAAGCATTTTCCAGTATCACAGGCTAGGGATTAAAAGCACAAATCTATTCAGAATAGTGGGGTTTCTCGAAAAACTTTGAAATTAGGTAACAACAAAAATAAATTGATGAAACCAGGGAGTACAAAAGCAAAATTATACTAAAATAAACAGTAAGACTCACAAAGTGGTTAGAAGTATTCAAATTTTGAAAATGTCTTTAAAATTGGGGGAAAAATTCTTCTATACACTGAATGAATTTAAATATGAGGTTAATAAGTATATAATAAAAATCACGGACCCTTTTGTGTTTTTAAACCTACATAACCCTCTTTTCTCATAAATAAACAGACACATCTTATTTAGACTAAGTCCCTAAAAATATGTGTGTTCAATAATGGTCTACTAAAACGCATTTAGTTTTCAAATATTAATGTCATGTAGTAGAGGCCTTCCCTTGGAAAAACTTACCCAGATACTCTGTGAGCAAACTCAATAATATCATCTTTAGTTCGTGGTCCTCTATAATTATAGGCCAAGTCCCCCTTTAATCTTAAAAAGAAAAAAGAAAAAAAGAAAAAAGCTTGGATTATTTCAACTGTTTTAATATTTAATGCTAACCACTATCATTACATAAAATTACAGTATATAAAATAGTTAATGTGTACGTGTTTTAGAAGTAGCATAACCACATAAAATAGACAACTGGCTTCAGGAGACCAGCAACTCCAAACATAAAGAAAAAGGCTGTATTTTATTCAAATTACATGATAATATTTTACTCTGTATTTGATAGCTGTGTCTATGACTGCTAAATAATGAATAATCTACATATTCATGGTGAAGAGCTTGTTAAAGCATTGTAATTCCCACTAGCACTCTCTTCTCTTTTAAAAGGTAAGTACAAGGACAGGGAATTAAAATCATTTTGGTGGAGGTAAAACGAATTTGAATATAACATTGCAGTAACCTGATAGAGGCGCCATGATTACAGAGTAAAATTGCATAAAAACACTTCTGGAAAATTAGGTAATTTCCAAAAGTCTGCCAATGAATTGTGAAAACAAAACAAAACTGTAAAAGCACAAAAGAACATCTATAATTAAACAGAAATATTGGAAAGCATAACTTATTTAACACAAGGAAGTAAGAAGTTTAGCAAACATTTTTAAAAAGCAGGGGAAGGTGAGAGGTGAACACAAAACCCAAGAAATAACTTAAAATTACTCAAATTTTGAAACTTGAGATTTTAAAATACCAAAATAAAAACTTACTTCACATAAAATTAAGTTTCAAAATAATTTAACTCCCCACATTACCAAAATAAGGACACAGATGAAACCCCTGAGAAAATTCAGTGCAATCATTATAAAATGAGCCCTGTAGAATTATCACACCATTTCTTCCAACTTATACGCTCTATATTAGACCTGATCGACACCTACAGATTAGAATGAACTTTCATAAATTTGATTCTCTTGGTTTCTTTCATCTCAAAGGCAATGTCTATTATAGAAAAGCACAATCTGTTAGGAGACAGGTTCACGTGACAAAGCAGAATACACTCTTGAGCTCAAGGGTAAAAGGCCTCTTATAACTTGAGACCGTTATCCCTTGTCCTGCACAGTTAGTACTCAAATACGTTTAGTAAATTAGCAGTAAACAACACATTTACCTAAATACAAAGAAAAGCATAAAAAAAGATGCAGTCCCTGCCCTTTAATCACATACTGCACCT
The DNA here is from genome assembly GCF_001890085.2 of Hipposideros armiger. Lineage (NCBI taxonomy): Eukaryota > Metazoa > Chordata > Mammalia > Chiroptera > Hipposideridae > Hipposideros > Hipposideros armiger. The sequence continues at coordinate 256,274 of NW_017731892.1, forward strand.
AGAAAGAACTGCTGCACTCAAATCTTCAATTCTCCAAGGAAGCTACTAGAAATTAATGTAATAAGACGTAAGAAGAGTGAACTATTAAAAATATACATATAAACATACAACACTCAACTTACAGCTTAATTGTTGGATAACCTCGAACTCCAAACTCTGAAGCAATGCCTTGATAAGAAAAAGAATAAATAATTCTAAATTTTTTTTAAAAATGAGAAACTAGGTAATAAATGAGCCTTTTACTTAGAAAAAGTATATATATATTTATACAAACTCATATATTTTGCTTTTAAGTCTAAAAAGAATATAGTCACATACAAAAAAAAAAAAAAAACCATGACATTCTCATACAAAATAAGTACTTAATAGTCTAACTTATGGCCCGCACAAAATGCTATGACAAAATAAGGAATAAATGCCGAAAGAATAGTTAAAATTGTATCTCTAAAGTACTTATTTTAGAAGATACTCTTGTTAAAAAATATATACACATATATAAAGCGTCACTTCTCATTTAACTTCATTTCCAGGAAAAATATTTCTTTAAAAGGCCCATCTCTCCCTGTAATGTTTTCTGAGTCTTAAAGGAACTGCATTGTATTTTAATTTTAAAAACATAAACCAAATCTGCAAAATTACTTAATTCCTACAGTCAATATATGATCTAAAAGCAACTTTACTTTTTAGAAGTTTCTGCTTTTATGATAACCTAGAATCATTCCAATTGTCACAAAGGTTATTCTGAAATCCTTAGTTAAAATGAGACAACAGTCACAACCATGGCATTGTTTTGTGGGAAAGAAACAGTAACAAAGGCAAGCAAATGATAATTAGGACTTTATGAATTATAGAAATCCAAATAGCAAGTTAATACTATATATTTTACAGATTCAAGGCAACTAGAAGGGGAAAGAAAAAAATAATATGTTCTCAGTTAATAGGCAATACACAAAATATTTACACAATTACATTAGCATATGTAAAGAACCCTGTATTTACTCACATGTGCTCTCCCTTTGTGAATTTTCTTCATTTCCAGGGTATTTTCTTATCACAGTGGGGTATCAGAAAACTAGATCTATATATGGGTTCCAGTTTACTGATCACTTTAGTAACCATTTATCTTTGGTTTCAAATCACTCCCCACCAATGCACAAGAATAAAGACAACGCCAATTTGTGGCAAAAGAACACCCCCAAATCTCTCTGCCTTCCTGTCAACTCCAGAGCTTCGCCTTAAACATACGGAGCGAGAGCCGAGGGGACTGGAAAGTGATCAAGCTGCCTTTTATGAGAGGCAACACAAACAGCATAGGTTAACAGAAATAAGAGCTCAGGTTCTAGAGATTAAGTCCTGCCTCTGAAAAGCCATGTGAACTGAGACCCATCCCCTACCTTGTGCCCGTCTAGTTCAGGACAGAACTCTGTCAAGTGTGTGCTAACCGAAGGCTGCTGTTACTGAGAGTGTGACATTGTATGTGACACTGCATGGCTACTGAGATTGCCTTCACGGAAGTTATCTGGGGGAGGTTATGTGAGTAAACTATGCTATTAGTGCTTTGCATCCCAAATTCAGGAGGCAGGGAAATAAATACGAGCCCTCATTGCTTTCAACTGAAACTCCCTAAAAACTGATAAAACATCAACACTAATAACTGACTGGCGAGGAGCATATGTGCCACTAGCAATTCCTCACATAATTCAGCATAACATTTACTGATACACAAGTCAAATCAAACAAATGAGATATGCCATCGATGAGGCGATGCAGCGGTGGTGTCTTACAGCTTGATGTTGTGTTTCTCAGCAGGCTCAGAGAGAAACTCACGGCATCGCCAGCTCAGCACCCTGGGCCCCATCGCTGACATTCCTCCGCCTCAGCGTCCGTGTCTACACGGTGAGAGGGAGACCACCACCCACTCTGGAGTCCCTTCGCTCCTTGAGCATTAACCCTCGTTTCTGACAGGATTTCACTAACACTGGCTCCTAAAACTTCAAACTCAGGTTTCGCTAGAGGCGGGAGGCTGTAAGGTCCGAAAACGCCCAGAGGCAAAGCATGCGCTGTAGACCCAGGTCAGGGCCCCGACTTCTCCACTTCTCATCTGTGCGGTCTGCTTAAGTTTCTTAACTTCTCACTGTGCCCTCCCTTCTGAGGTTGCCGTTCATCTTGTAGGGTGAAGGTCAGGTTGTAAAATGAGAAAACCTGAGAGAAAGAATCTAACAGAACCGGGCACACAAGACCCTCAAGTGCAAGGTGCGCTTCCTGCCTGTTCTTGACCCTGATCTCACTGCTAAATATTGTAATTACCTGCCAATGCACCAACGTACAGGTAATATTAGTAAGAATTAGCACAGGCAGGATAGCTTGTAACTGGCTTTTACACACCTTCAACTACACCTGAAAACAAGTTTGTGAGGGGAAAGGGTGCTACCATTATTTTTCAGATGATATCATACTTAGGAAGACCTGGTAACTTGGGAGCAAGCACTGATTAGGTAGCAAGGCTGAGGCTGAAACTCAAGTCTGCATTTAATTTTTTTCTTTCTTTTTTCATATTAGAGAACAGTTTGGATAGAAACCTGGGAACAATTTCTTTACAAACTGAAATCTGTTTGTAAAATAAATAACCTCCCCAGAAGTTTTGTAATTTTAGATGCTCGTAAGTTGAGGTTATACGTGAAGCCCCATCTCAGGCCTGTTTTCTCCCTGAAATAACAACTTGATGGTAGAAGCAGGCTTGCAGGTGAACCACGGTGACCTTGGGCTCTGCACCTAGTTCTGCTTCTGCCTCTCACTGGTGGTGTCTGAAATTACTCAGTCATTTCACCACTGATTACCTTGTCACTTCCTCTGTACACTGGGAGGGTGGAAGGAGTAAGGAGGTGAACTCAATCCGAAGTCCTTTTCAGCTCAAGAGCACTATTTAGCGTCACTATGTGTCTGACATGAAAAGAGAAAAACTATAGCCCGTGGTTCTCAACTGCGGGTGATTCTGCCCTTCAGGAGCCACTGGGCAGTGTCTGGAGACATGTTTGGTTGTGCGGAGGAGAAGGGCGCGACTGGTATCTAGTGGGTAGAGGCCAGCGGTGCTGTTAAGACATCCTACAAGGCACAGGAACCCCTTCTCCCTGCAAAGGAAAAATTATCTGGTCCCAGACGTCAGCAGTGCCAAGTTTGAGCAACTCTGAGGTACAGCCACTGACCAAAACTAATTTGCAAATATAATCTGTGAACAAGGAATCAGAATAAGAATGTTATTGGCCAAATGCCACTGCAAGTTTATACATCAGAGAGAGAGGTAAAACATGATCTTTACATAAAACTCTGTCACACTTAGGTTGAGGAATAAACAGAATTTCAATGGCTTCGTAACAAAAATCAATACATCATTACAGCTAACCTCACACTTTAACTTCTGAATGAGACCATTTTAGCACTCACTTTTGAAGGGGTATGTACAAAAAGAGAAGCTAAAATATGTAACTGAATTTATGCTGGACATTATACCACTTTTTAATGTTATTTGATTATAGTATTATTAGTTAACATTATGCATCAAGACATTTCTGGTACAATTCCAAACACACAGGGCGGGGTGAATCACAACAGTTCCTATTTGTCTAGCTAAGAATTCTCTGCACCGAGATTTGCTGGACTGGGTGTGATGGCATTTGCTTCCTATCACTGCAATTACACAACTGCGAAGTAAGCTCTCCTCAAATACTTCAGAGGTTTTCTGCACTTGGTCACTGAATAATCCTATCCCGCCCCAAACCAAAGTCCTATAAATAACTATTCATCAAAATAATGCTGTACTTTGTGATTCGCTAACATAAGCGCACAGCAGTCACCTAAGTCCATGTAAAAATGCAGATTCTCCTGACCCGATCCCAGAAGTTTACATGCGGTAGGCCTGGTGGGGGCCTCAGGAATCTGAATGCATGTGAGCACCCGGGTGAGCCTGCGCAGCTGGTGTGCAGGCTCAACTCTGAGAAACACCGCTCCTGTGAGCGCCTCAAGGGCGACCTTTGGGGAGGAAGAGGCATCTGTGAGACGGCCGAGCCCCCGGGGTGCTACGCTTAGACTCGGAACAATGTGGCAGCTCGCTTGAGAAAGAAATTCAGTCTCTACCTGTTTCATTCCAAGCTCTACTAGAATGCCTGTATTGGAGCTGCCTGAAGTATCTAAGGAACCTTTAAGAATTATATGCCAAAAATCTATCTGTAGTTTCTGGACAGTGGTCTCTGTATACTTATCAACTTTCTTTAAATACTAAGATGATAAATATCGTTTTCTCCATAGCGCATAAAAGATCTCCTTGATTCTATAATAAAGTGGAAAACGCATCCATCACTGACATTGAACACTAAGTAACACCAGGCAATTGACTTACGTTCACTGGTCACTGTCCCCACAGAATATCCATTCCACACGAGGGGAAACATTTGTCTGTTTTGCTCACTAATGTCTCACCAATGCCTAGAGCGTGCCTGGCATACCATGGCACGTGGAAGCACTCATTAAATACCTGATGAATGATGGTTTTTCAATAAACTATGTGCGACTCAAGTAGTCACAGGACTTTCCAGCAAGCACCACCATGCAGGTCGGGAGGGGAGTAGAGGAGCATTGCTATTCTATATCTGAGGGGTACAGGGTGGGAAGTGTGAGGCACATACGCAAGGCTTGGCACAGAGTGGTCTCGCGAATAGCAGTTCCCCTCACGTTACCTAAAGTTAGGTGGTTTCTTGACCTGTGGTACATTTATGCATTTCATACACTGCAACCTCTATAGAGGTTTTTTTTCCTAAGAATTCAACAAAATGCTAAGTGAACAAGAAATAAAACCAATATCATGACATTACAGGCAAAATTTAAACCTCTTATTAGCTTATGCAAATGAAATGGAAAAAAGTCCCATCATAAAGAATGTAAAAAGCTACAAACATATGCAGTCTTAAGACCTATAACAATATTGTTTTTTGTTTTTTTTAAAGATTTTTATTGGGGAATTGGAGGGATGGGAACAGTGCTGGGGAATTGGGGGAAGGGGAACAGACAAGCTGCTGTCGTTTTGTTCTTCAGTCTAGTTGTGGAGGACGTTGCTTCACTGGCCAAAGTTGGCACCATCATTGCGCTCTTCCCGGGCGAGGCACATCAGT
>NW_017731892.1:261555-301343 GCF_001890085.2 Hipposideros armiger
GCGACTCACGGCAGCCCAGCTCCAGGTTGAGCTGTTGTTCAGCATCTTAGCTGTGGAGGGCAGTGTCACTGGCCCTCATATGTGGGATCCGGACCGGGCCCTCTGGCATCCCAAGCCAGTTCTTAACCATCGCGCCACTCGGCCGGCCCCAATATTGCTTTTTAATCACAGCATTTAAAATACTTTCTTTTCCAAGCTAGTCAGGAAAAGTCTTGCTATTTTTCTCCCTAATCACAGGAGCACTTAATAAACAGTGAATAATAAGGTAACGAATTAGGTACTATAAAAAATTTTGACATACTGTGAACTGTTAATTATCACTGTAGGACCACAGTAGTTCACCATGAAGATTTTTACTGATTTACAGCTATGATTTTTCTTATCGCCTTTCATACTCCCCTAGTCCCTTGTACACATTACTCCACTGGTTCAATGTGATCGCCAAGAATGTGCCACGTCTAAGACGATTGTACTTGTCGGTTTGTTCATCTTTCTCCCTCTATTAGGCTGTAAGCATTTCCAGGACAAAAAGGATTTGTTTTGGTTCTTCTTTAATCTGTAGAAACTAGTACAGGGCTTGACACACAGTAATTAGCAAGTAAATACTGAGTGACTATATGAATGAGTATGTGTGTATACTTCTCTAATCGGCACATATGCCTAGACACGATAATTTCCTTTCATGAGAAACAGTTGAATTTCTTAGACATTGTTAAAATCTTATTTCAAGAAACATCAACCCAAGCATATTATTCTCTCTCTCTACAATAACTTCCTGCCATTGACCTCTTCTCCTCTGAGTTTCAACAATTCATTTCTGTGATTTAATAATTCCAGCTCTAACATCTTAGTTACACTCTAGTTCCCTATTCCCAAACATCAATAAAGCTAACATGAAAATGCACACAGAATTAATTATTCTTTTCCATCTAAGCCCGTGGTAGTGAAGTTCAATAACTACACTAAGAATCTTGGGCTACTATTTTCAGTTGTTCCTTTTTATACCACAGAGCTACTCGCTCACAGCCGTGATCTCTCCGTGAAAAGCCTGTCAGCCTTACCGCTTCCTCTTGGCCCCACTGCCAGCCAGCCTCGCCTGGGCTTCCAGCATCCCCACCACGATGCACACAAGGTCAACTTCATGATCTTCTTGTCTCTCATGGTTCTTCTTTCCATCCTACATGTTGCTGCCAAAAACTTTTTTCCAAATCATGTGCCTTCTCAAAAAAGTGTATTACCTTTCAATCGAAAACTGATAAAAACTAAAACGGCTCTTCCCGTAGGTGGCCTGAGGTGACCTCTGAAAATGGCTCACTATTCGCTTGACCCAGAGAACCCCACAAAATCATGTAAATTGAGAGGTTCAAATCTACGTGTTCATTTTAAGAACACTGTGCAACTGTCCAGGCCATCACGGGTACGCATATCTGAGAAGCCACCAAGTGTCTAAAGGACGTCACGTTACAAAAGCATTCCGTCGTTACAGTGGTGGAGCTGGGAGGTGTGCTCAGGCCAAACTGGGGTTGGATGCAGGGTCGGTAGCTGAAAAAGAGTGCAGAATTTTTGCTGCACATACTTAAAAACGCAGTGATGCTCAACCTACGGGTTTAGATGTAGACTCTCTGGTCATTGAGCACAGCCAGGTGAACAAAGCCACCAAGATGCTTTGCGGAGCTTACAGAGCTCACGGGCGGATGAACTCTGACATGAGCTCTCCCTGCCACACTGAGATGCTCCTCACTGAGAAAGAGCAGATCGTGCCTAAACCAGAAGAGGAGGCTGCACAGGAGAAAAAGGTCTCCCAGAAGAAACTGAAGAAACAAAAACTCATGGCCCAGGAGTAAATTCAGCATCAAATAAACGCTAATACAAGTAAAACAAACAAACAAAAAGCCAAAACCAAAAACCCCACAACTAAAACATTTTGTCCAACCTGAGAAGCCCCTAAAATACGGCACTATCCCTTTTCACCTTATATGTGTAAACCACTGTACTGTGCCAGGAGTTTTGGAAAAAATACAATCCCCACAATTTAGAGGATTATCACCCTTCTATTTTCAGACAAGGAAACTGAAATTATGATTAACCACTTCCTCAAAGCCACAAAAATAGGCCATGGCAGGATATGGGATTAAGCCATAGGTCTGTCTTGTTCCAAAGTTGTACCCAGAGCACAACGCTGACTTCCTAAAACGAAACACACAGGACATACTTCCACTTACTCCGTTCATTAAAGAAAAAGGGAACCTCCATTTATTGAACGCTACAAGGGACTTCACATGTACTATGTCATTAAAAATCTCAAAACAATCAATAAAAGAGGCATTACAATCAGCATTTACTAGCACACAGATTAAAGCTTAGCGATGTAAGGCGCTTTCCAGGAGCTACTCAGCAAAAGTAGCGGGCAGAGCCAGGATGTGAATCCAGGCCGGCTATCGGAAGCCATGCTCTTTCCAAATCTCTGTGGTACCTCCTACTTCTCTAAGGTTAATCTCCTCTTTTCCCATATCCTTTAAGACAGGTGTTTGTAAGCTTTTTCTGTAAAGGGTTGTAAAATAAATATCTGCGGCTCTGTGGGGCATACAGCGTATATTGTACGTTATACTACTACTGGACTCTGCCACTGGACCATGAAAACGGCCACAGACAATAGGCGGAGGAGCGTGGCTGTCTTCCAATCAGCTCTCTTCCCAGAAACAGGCAGTGGGCCAGCCTTCCTCCATGGCTGCAGTGTGCCAACCTCTGCTTTAAGACATTCTGTTCTCTGGTACGTATTCATTAAGCTCATTTCCAACTCTGTGATTTTGCTTTAATATCCTCTCTAGCGTAAATGCTTTCCTGGCCCTCACTTATATTTATCCTAAACTCAACTCATCCTTCAAACTCGCACTGACTCTCTACCGTTCCACCTCACACTGCTCAGACGAGACAAACTCTCATTCTTAATTCACACAGCAACGTCAATGGTTTAACACTCAAATGTTTGTAGTTGTCTCAGGTCACTGATTATCAAAAATGGGGTCCAAGCAACAGCAATGGCTTGTCCATCTCTGTTAGACATCAGATTAACATATACTGCATATTACACATTCAGTGGTTAATTCATTTAACTCGTAAAGTATACCGTCTTAAATTAACTTTAATTTTACATGAGCAAAAAATATATTTCTTCCTCCTACCTTGAATACTGCTTCGCATAATTAAAACATTTTTATTATGAGAACAGTGAAATGATAAACTGAGTAAATGCTTACTAGAATAGGAAGTAGCGTCCATCTTTCCAACTTTAACTGGAGAACCGATGCTTTTCATCTCAAGACCAACTTCATTCCAAATCGGTTCCAGTTTTTTACAATGACCACACCATGGTGCATAAAACTTGTTAAAAAAGAAAAAGAAAAAAAGACAACCACTAAACCATTGTGCTACTATGAATATCAATCTTAATTTTTAAAGAATGTCTTGGACTCAATTACTTGATAATAATATTTTAGACAAAAAATCTAAATATAACTTTCCAAGTGGTTACATAATAAAACACACACACGTAAACCTAAACTCTGAGCAGTGACACTGCTTTAAGTTCATTTTAAATGACTACTGCTATGTATTTAAAATAGATATATGGTTTACAATAAAAACATCTTTGCTTTCTAGTATGTCCATGTTATACATAAAATGAGAACACTAAATACACATACACACTCCTTAAGTGTTAACAATACACATCAATCTATTTCTACTACAAAAATTCAAACAAAGTAGGTGACTTTGCTGCTGTAAGTGTCACCACTGATTAAGACACGGGAGACCAGTAAGAGGACTGGCCTGGCAGAGGGCAAGTCAGGCTGATTAAACCAAAACCACGTTCTTCCTTCTTCAGAAGCGCAGATGGCTGGATGGTAATCAGGTGCCTCTAGTTAAGGGATGTAACAACCTGCTTGCTGTACTCGCATGAAATAAGACTTACCTATTTTTTTAATATTACACTACGGAAATGTTCAAACACATACACAAAGCAAGAACTAGACAATGGGCCTCATGCTCCACTGCCTGGCTTCAGTAATTGTCAACTTGCCATTGTTCTTTCTTCTCTTTTGCTGCGACTCTACGTTTTTTACTGAGGCAGGTAAAAACGAATCCGAAACATCATAAGGTTTAAATACATCCCAAACTTGAAAGTGAGGAAAGGAAGCTGAAAATTTGACTTTGCTCACCATTAAGATGAAATACGATTTTGACTGCCAAGTGATATTACTATACACAATCTCTTGGACAATACGAAAAAACAAGGGTGAATTCTGTAATAAAATCATACCATAACCCCTCTCAGACATAATCCACTAGTCGATCTCATTAGAATTTCATCAAAAACAGATTTCTTGCCAGGAACCTTAAAGCACCGAGGTCCATTTTAATATAAAAACCCAAACAGTACTACCTGAGAAAACAAATTGAGTAATATACATAAGTACTAACTGTATACATATGGGTGGAGAGTAAAAAATAACACTCAAAATGGTAGGGGTGCTTAACTAGTACAAAAAATTTACATACTCACATCTACAAGCCAAATGTCATCTTTTCGATTGTCTTTAAACCTAAAAAACAAAAAACAAGAAAACAAATCTTTGTCTCCACTTTACAACTCAATAGTATACGTGGGGATAATCAAGTCATAAATATAGGACAAATTTGCTCAACAAATTTTTATGTAAAAACTTGACTCAGTGACCTGTGTATCTTATCCACTGACCATTAGTAAAAGTGGAGAACTGATCAATGAAGGGGGACTGGGAGGAACACGGGCAGACATGGGCCTCGGCGCCGGGGCCCTCTGCTCCGCACACCTGGTGCTCACAGCTTGCACCGCGGGCCTGTGGCTGCTCGTCTTACGAAGGAAGGTCTGCTGGTCTTTGGTTGCCCCTGTTGGCATCTGGGAACTTGAATTTCAGTTCCTGATAATGGTGGCTCGCTGGTCCTACACTGTGCAGACAATGTGGTTTTGTGAGAACAGCTGCTTTCCTTCTGGGAGTCTGAAATTTGGTACCTGTAGGCAGAGAGGTGCTTATATGCTCAACCCCCAATAAACACCCCTGGGCACCGAGTCTCTGAAGAGCTTCCTTGGTACATCACAGTTCACATGTGGTCCCAACTCCTGAAGGAGGAACAGAAGTGCAGCCTATAACTCACCCCACGGCCTTTCTTCCTGATTTTGCTGTCCTTTCACTGTAATAAATCATTGCTGGGACCCTGACCTTAGGCTGAGTCTTGTGATTGCTCCTAGTCAATCTCTGAACCTAGGGGTGTTTTTAGGGACCCTGACACCATATGCTAGTTTCCTACAGCTCAGTTCTAATCATGTTACTCTTATCTGACACCTTGTAAGGCCCCCTCCCACCACAAATAAAAAAGTACAAATCACTACACTTATCTGGTTCCAACTTACCTTTTCACTCAAATGTAAGCACCTGTGGTGTCCGGTCACACTCTGGTACTCATAACAGCGAAGTTCAATGTTTGTCAGACTTTCTACATTCTTTCCTGTTAAATCCTACCCAGAATGCCTTCTTAAATTCCTCAGAGCTAGAAACAATCTCTCCATGTCTTCTTTGTCCTATCTGATTACCAACTTCCACATGTTGTCATTATTCGCATATTATCCAACTGTAAATATGCTAATCGAGGAAAGAAGTGTATTTGTTCCATCTCCTACTGCTTTGCATGACAAATGTTCTCTGGCGGTATTTTAATGAGGTTCTTAAACCTATAGTTTGAGAGAGCGCATCCCCTGCATCTGAGCTCTTAGGTCCAAAGGTGCTCTCACCTGTCCACCTGCGACAGCCTGTTCTATACCACCAGCAAGAACACCCTAATAAATCCCCCAGGTTGGTGGTGAGCCCAGATCCTTAGGCTCTGCTCCCCTTGTGGTTTAGGAAAAAGCTCCTTTTTATATACTGATATCCGTCCTATAGAGCAAGTGGCAGGGACGTGGCATGGTTCCCTTAAGCAAACTGTTGTACCAGGGTTCTCTAATTGATGGGCATTATTCTTGAGGACCTTGTAGGCAAAACCCGAGCTCTGCACCCAGAGATCAATGGAGGACGTTGCTATTTCCTACTACTTGATGTTTGTCAGCCATCCTCCTCTCCCATCAATCTGTCTTTGGGAAGGAGGTGAAGGGTAAGGAGGTCCGTTACAGGCTTCCCCACAGAGACGGAGTGTCAATAATTGTAAAAGGGCACAGGACTGAAGGAAGCAGGCAGACACCTCAGTCAAACATGTGGCACTAAAGCAAAGCACCCCACGGGGACCGCTGCTCTGAGACCGCTGGCTGCTGTCCCGAGGTGTGCAATCCAGGCTGGGGAAGTCGTGTCCCCTCCCATCTGCTGACTAAACCTGCCCTTTAATTGTTCATTGAAATGCTCAACCACCCCGGTGGATTAGGGGAGGTATGGGGCTTCGAGAATGCACTGTGTGTCCCGTGACTAGGCCCGCTGATGTGGCCTTGAGCCACGAATCCAGAGCTGTTAGCAGATGAAGTGTGCTCAGGGGACCTGACAGGAAACAGAGTTCCCACAGGGCCCGGAGAGCATGGCCCGAGGCAGTGGAATGCAGGGGGGTGGCCAGGCCACGTCCAGAGAAAGCGTCCACTGCAATCAGGATCCAGGGGACACTGGACAGGAGGAGGGGCCCAAGGTGTTCTGTTGGGATTGCTGTGAAAGCCCCAGCCCACTCACTTGGAGTAATCTGTCCCTGGGGAGTGATTTTAGTATAATCCAGGGTCTGACGAGAGGGGCAGCTTTCCACGCTAGCTTGGTGTACTCTCATCGTGCGAGCCGGCCCGTGCGTGCCGGCCCCGTCTGGGATGCGGGCTGAATTTCCGGGGCCCATCCTCTCCTCAAGCTGGGAGGCAGTTTACTGCACATCTGCCTGCTCTGGGATGAAGAACAATTCCGTTTCCGTGTTCAGCTGAAAAGCACAGAGTGCTCCTTGGTTATGTTTCTGTCGCAACAGGGGCCTTTCTGACGAGCACCACGTACGTAACAAAACTCTTATTAGGCGTAGAAACAACCTTCATTCAAATGTCTCATCTTCATAGGGGGTCCTGTGTATATGCCACAAAACCAAATGGCCAAGCCATTAGCCACGGCACCGAGGCAGTGAAAATCCAGCAGTGCTTATGTGCAGGGCTGGAGACCGGCAGGGCAGACAATCATACAGCCGACCACGCGTGAAGCTGCCTGCTGTGAGAAGGTCCTCTACCACTCTGGAGAAGGACAGGCCTCCGTCAAGTTGGGTGGCAGCCACACCCAATTCCATTCCAGTACAAGTTCACCAGGAGGAACCATCAGGGGTGATCCAGGAGATCTCTATTTCTGGGTCTCCATTGGGCTACAGGAGGCTCCTGGGGTGTTATTCCTTAGAGGTGGAGGGGCGCCCATGAGATCTTCTCATGGAGTTGTGAGATGCCAGCTGGGCTCCGTATGTGCCATTACACTTCACTACAGATTCCAGAGCTGACCCTATTCAGCAATGTGACTGGAATTTCTGCTCGTGAGTTTACTATTGAGCTTGTCCACCAAGGCCCAATGGAAGGCCAGTACGAACCTCTCAAAGGGCGTGTGTGCTGCAGCCCACTTGGGGAGCTTATGGGCTCATGCTGGCCTATAGTCTTGCCCTTTTGCCACAGGCTCCATTCAGTGAACTGAGAGATTGCAGCGACGTGTAACTCAAATGGCAGATATGGGGCCATGAGGTCCAGGAGAAGGGAGGCCTGCTGGCCTGCTGGAAGGCCTCTGCGGTGTCCTGTTCGTTGGGGCCCGACTCAAAGGCAGTGGCCTTTCTGGTAACCTGGCAGATGGGTGCCATCAAGATCGCCAATGGGTTAGGTGACAGCATCAGTAGCTAAACAGGCCACGACCCCTGGGCCTCTTTTCTGTTTTGGGTCAGACAGGGCCAAAAGTTTGGTAATGATCTCTTCTGGATGAGATGTGCTGCTTCCCAGGTCACGCCCAGGAGTTTCAGTTGTGTACCAGGTCCTTCTACCTCGTTCGTAGTAACGACCCAGCCATGTTGCCACTTGTTGAGGCGTCATGGCATCGTCTTTGTTGTGCCCTGCCCTTGTCTAGGCCCTTTGGGAGTTGTCACCAACACAGTGGAAGGCCAGTGCTCCCTCTAGGAGAAGCACTTTCTCCCGACCACGAACTACCCACTGACAGCAGACAGGTGGGGAATTTAGGGTAGCCTTGCAGACGGGCGTTAAAAGCATGCTGGAATCCATTACAAATGAAGGCAATTGATCCTGATCAGCCCAGTGGAGGTGATACTGAAAAGGTCTGCGATGTCAACTGCTACAGAGCAAGCTCCCGCTGCGAGCCCCTTCCTGATGTCAGGTGCTATCAGACTCAAGGGCAGCGCTATGGTACCCTGAGGTACCTATAATCGAGAGTCTCCCAGCACCCAAGGCTTATGCACGAGCCAGACGGGGCTGCTGAATGGAGGGTCTGCAGAGCTCTCTGGCTTCCTTCAGCTCAGCAGTCAGGACAGTTATTTGTTCCCTCGCCAAGCAGCCAATATTATTTTTTGGAGACAATGACACTAGGAGCTGGTGGTTGGGTAGGTTCCGTCTTCCATATGCTCCAGTTAAGATGGCCCTAAGTACAGCACTTCCCACGGGGCTTGGGGACAAAGGTGAGCAGGAGTGCACACAGATAATGCATGTATCCCAGTAATGCATTCAGCAGTGGGGGCCTGAAAACACTCACCCAGAACCAACTGAGGGCAAGGGTGCTGGAAGTGGTCATCACGCACTCAAGACCCGAGAGCATTATGGGTATCCTCCTCATCCTGGAAGCACAGGTTGTAGGGGTCACACTCACCTGGGCACTGATATCCACAAGGCCTAAGAGGTGCAATTCTCTCCACCTCCCCAGTGAACTCTGACCTCGGCATAGGCTCTTTAGCCCATCAGGGGACAGAGGGGCCTCACCCTGACAGCTTGTCAAGGTCTGGACAAGCACTGCAGGGCTCTCTGACTCATCTCTAGACTCACTGGGCAGGATGGCGGGATAGTACCTGTAACAGTCACAGGGGCTGTCAGCGTGCTGACCCTAGTGGGGCCGCCATCACAATCCACCCTTCATGGCCTGGAATCTGGTCACGAGGTCCGTGCTGAGAAGCCTCTCAGGCCCTCCTTTGAGGCTCTGTTACCAAGGAACCAGCCCTGGAGATCTTCTCGGAAAGGCTTCACCTGGGTGACTCAGAGAGGGTGCCGGTTCCAAGTCTTCTGTCACTCCCTGGGCTGATCCATCTGTGCTATCTCGTGGCGGCTGCTTTTCCCATGACTGGAAATGTGTCCGTTAAGGGTTGGACTGTGTCACAGACCAACTAAACCGATTTCACGAGGACACTGGATCTGGTAACAAGCAGGAGCAGCAAGGACACACCTAGACATCGAGTCTGGTTAGCAGTCTCATTAGCCACTGCTCCTAATCCCTCGTGGCCGACCCCAGGGATCCCCAGGGTGGCTGGCAGGGCCTCTCTCCACAGCCTCTGTGCACGTGGGCCAGGCCTGCTTTGCAGGGATGGGAAACGCATGGTGCTGAGCCACATCTGGCAGAGTCCACAGAGCGCCCGGCTGAGGAGGGTGAGGGTCTGCGGGGTCTGCACCTGCTCCTCCCTCCTCCGCAGGCAGTCGCTGCTGTTAGGGCGCGCTGACGGGGAAGGGCTAAAGTGACGCAGCTCAACCAGGTTACCTCCCCGGTAACAACGGCTCCCCTCAGAACCAGAAGGTTGCTGCCAACAATCTGCCAGTACCCCGCAACGCCCACAGCAAGGCGGGTGAAGGGCCCCACGGGCCCCGAGGCTTTCTGCTCTCCACAGCTGGGCTGTGCTCCCCTGACCACCCGGCTGATACCCCAGTTCTGTGGTGGAGGAGGGGGGGGTCACCGAACTAGGACAGAAGCCCAACTGAAAAGGATAATCGAGGCTTTATTCACTTACTGCGAGAAGCCACACCAAGAGGCCCCCCCCCAAAAAAAACGGTGCCAGTTCCTCAGTATCCATTTTGACAAGTGGAGCAGCACAGAGAGAGGAAGTCATCTCACTGCCGTGGGGCTCTGGGCCAGAGAAACGGAGAGGACAAAGGAACAGGAGTGGAAAGGCAGGGAGTCCAAGTAAGGAGGTCTCGGCAGAGACGCCCAGGAAATGCCTTAGGTGAGTGCCCCCAACCCCCCAACGCCCCCCAAGGCAGCTGGGCCAGGGATGCAGACACGTGTATGAGCACGGCTGGCCAGGACGCCGGAGTCTGTGACTGCAACTCGCCGTGCCCGAGTTTGGCGTGGGGAGGCTGGCTTCCCCCTTGACGGCTGCCGGGAAACGCCCTGTAACTGCCTAAAAGGTCACACGAGGGTCTTGGGCTGGAGTAGGACGCCACATGCTGTAATCATGGCCCTGTGACTAACGCTGTGGTGCTATGAAAGAAGCTTCTAGAACAGTTCCCCAAGTCCAGCACCCACTCAGTGGTGATTAAAGCAGGAAGAAACAACAAAGTAAAACAATAGACTATAGAAGCGCTTGCCACCGTGTTTTTGGTCTCCTAACAGTCAAATTTTGAGCACAACCCCATTTTTGCACATTTTTATAGCACTTGGGACGACTCCTAGAATCAAATTAGTGCTGTATAAACATTGGTCATTCCAGCCTGTGTTAAAAGGTCAGAATCATGCCAATACTCAGAGTTGGAAGAAGGTAACCTACTATTTAAAAATACATATATACTCACGATTCATCTAAATCTTCTACAAATCCTTTGCAGAAAGCCATATCGAGTAAAAAAACTGAAAAACACAAAATGTATATGATAAACGGCCTGTACTACATGCTTAGTCACCGATAAAGCATTTTTTTTTACAAGCTACCCAAAAATTCATCATTGAGCCATCCCACCGCACAAGTGATACAAAAAACTAACAGGTCACGTGTTTAACCAATACTTCCTCTTCGTGCAGCCATACTGTGACAGGCAGGTTACGCTAGTAAACCTAAGACACAGAGATTGTTTTAAAGTGTACTTTTACGCTTTTGACCGTTTTTCCTTTTGACCATTCCATCTTTTTTTGGAGGATAGATAGAACTCATTCTTCTATATTTCTCCCTTTCCTCCAGCAGCAATTATCGCTTCAGTATAAACTCCAGATGCCATTCAAAATACTATTAGTTCCTCCCCCCCACCCCACCCAAAATGTACAGCTAGAAACATCACTGAGCTGCACCTGTTACTACTTATTGCAGCCCAGCGCCGGGCGCGCAGCGCGAAGGAAACGGCTGCACAGCGAGCCCGCACACCTCCGTGAGCACCCGAGTCCCCCGTCCGGCATGAGGAGGCTGCGACAGGCCGGCACACACGGGTCAGGGTCGCCCCGCACCATCCCGACCACCTCGCCACGCCTGCCCGTGGCCGTCGCTCTGCCGGCCCCCTGGGTGGGTAAAAATGACTCAGACGTGACAAGCCAAAGCGTGGTGTGGCTACAAGCTGGGACGGCCGCATCCTTCGCGCCCCTCAGCGAAGTCAGAAACTTCCCGCAACGCTGAGCGTCAGAAGCACACGCAAGGCAGCCGCGACTTCTCCGCCCCTGGCACTGGCCTCCCGCAAAGAGGCGCGGCTGGGGGGGGGGAACCCCAGGCCATCTGCTCGGTCGGGACGAGCCATGACGGCGGGGTACCTCTGCGGACACCGCAGCCTCCCCCGCGCTTTCGGCCTGAGACGCCAAACCAGGCCCGACCCCACCCGCGGGAGGGTGCCCGCGCCCACCCGTAGCGGCCCCGCGCGGGCTTCACCTGTGGCGCAGAGCCGCAGGGCGGCCCCGCGTTTCCGAGGTGCCATGGTCGCCGCAGGAACGCTGCAAGCGGACTCTGCCGAGCAGAGAGAAAGACGCGGGCGGCCGCCGCTTGCGCTCCCGGAAAGGGAAGCCCGGGCGCGGTAGGGAGCTGGGCGCGCGGGGCGGGGGCGGGGCAGGCCGGCCTCCAGGACGCTCCCAGGGCCCCGCCGGCCTCTGCCTCTGAGCATGCGTGGAACGACAGCGCGTGCGCAGCACGGGAGCGCATGCTCAGTCGCCACCTTAAAAAAAAAAAAAAAAGCCCGGGCGCGCTCGGCGGCCTCTGGGAGCGTGGGAACCTAGCGTGAGGGCGCTGCTGTGAGAGGGCGGGGCGGAGGGTGTGGCTTAGGGGGCGTTTCCGGGAAGTTAAATACCCGCTAAACTTGAAAAAGGACGTAGACTCCGACAGAGTTTGACGTTGAGTTCCGCTAGATATTTCCCTTGCTGCTCACATCCAGTCACGATCAAAGTCCTGAAGAGATAAGGTGTTAGCGGTGGTTAGAAAGGATAGGAAGGCTATGAATTGCTGGTGACCTTCCCTATATTTCAAAAGTGATTGTGGACTCTTTGAACCAGTTTGCAAAGCGGGAGACCTGTCTCATAGTAGAAGGCTCTATTAAGGCTTTTTTTTTTTGCCAACTAAAGGAGCCCCATTTTAAAAATGGTCTTTAAAGCCTGAAAAAATGAATTTGATCATAGGATATATTTTTGGATGACTTGTTCCTCTGTGTTTTCTTTTTGAGATAAGTTAAAAGACTATAAGATATTTATATTGCTATCTCTTTCTATATAACAAAGATGATTTATAAAAGCGATGGGGTTTTAGATGATGGTTCCTGCAACAGTCACTACATTTAATTTATACGAAGTTTTTATAGGACATAAAATGCCAGAAGATTTATATTAAGTCAGTTATTGAATGTGTGTTATGAGACCAGAAAAGGATTGTGATGTCAGCCTTATTCCTTAGATTGAACCTTAGGTTCAAAATTCCAACAGGCAAAAATCTCATAAACATTGCTATTTCCAATGACTATGAGATTAAATGATAATCTGAGAATAAGCCCTAGGTTTCATCCCTTTTACGCATACAGCATAGTACCCAATGCGGACCTTTAGATTCAAATACATATTTTTAAAATTGAGCGTCTATTCTAAGAGTTTAACTTACATAAATATTCAGTCCTCTTAAAAGTTCTCAAAAGAAATATAAATGAGGATCCAGGAGCTCAGAGAAGATAATTTGCTTAATAACTAAACATGATGGAGTTGCTCTTTGAAACAAGGTCTCAGACTACACTGCTGCTCAGAATTTCTTTCTGTCCTGGAATGACCTCCATCCCACTAACCTGTCCTGTCAGTAATCCTGTTTTGGCTAATGGTGCAAAGGTTTGACCAGTCACTTTCCTGGGAGGTATGCTGGGTACTTCCCAACTTAATATTTTCCATATCCAACTGGTCACCACATCTTGCTACTTTTGTCACCTAAATATCTCATGCATCTGCCCCCCGTTTCTCCATCTCCATTATCCCAGGGTCAGGTTCTGGTCTTTTCTTACTTGGATAATTGAAATAACCTCTTAACTGGACTCCAGGCTTCTACTTCCATCTTCCTCCAAGCCATCCTGTGCATTAATTGCTAGATAGGTATTTGTATTTTGGGATTTCAGAAATACAAATCGAAACAGATGACTTCAAACATTAATGCTGCTCCCTGGAATACAGAATAAAATCATAGATTTGTACTATGTGCAAATAGGTTCATCGTCTATTTTCTCCAACTTCTCTCCCACTAGTCAGACCCTCCCCAAACTATGCACACCAGTGACAGTTCCCTGCTGAACCAGCCATGCAGTTTTCATCCCATGTACCTTTTGGAAAATAATCTTCATCATAAGTTCAATTGAATGTTACTAGCAAAAACTTCTAGGTTGCATTTTCTTTTAAAAAGGCTTTACTTTTGAAAAAGCAATTGTAGGTTCACAGCAAAAGTGAAAGTACAAAGACCCGCCCCCCCCAAAAAAAAAGTAGACTAAAAAATGTTCATTCTCATCTAATTTCAAAATTCTCTGTCTTCTACAGCATTTAAAATAAAGTATTTTTTTATTAATAATATTTGTATCACAGCTTAAAGTAGCCTGTGGAGGAAAACAGAAACCACCCTTGACCTAGATGTGTGCTTTCCAATAGTGTAACCACTAAGCCACCGGCGGCTGTTGAGCTCTTGAAATGTGGCAAGTGTGATGGAGTAACTGAATATTTATCTACCTTTAGTGCTTACTTGTAATAAATTTAAAGCTGATACTTGATCCAGTTATTGGAAAGCTTTTAAGTATGGCTGGAGAAACCTGGTTATGTGAATCTACTTTTTCAATTGTAAATGTTATGAAATCTAAATACTGAAAAAGTATAATGAAAGTTTAGAGTATGAAATGATATGTACTATAAATACAGAATATATATTGGATTTCGAAGTCAGTATAAAAAAAGAATGTAAAATTACTCAATATTTTATATTGATTATGTTGAAATTATAATATTTTAGCTTTGAGTTTGTAAAATATATTCATTTCAACTGTTTTTTTTAATTTTTTAATGGGACTACTAGAAAATTAAATACTATATGGCTTGCATTATATCCATTGCATGCTACTGATCTAGACAATCTGAAAATGATCAAACAAAACAAGGTTTTCAAAGTTTTTGTGCAGAAAACAGGCTAAATTTACATATGCTAAAACTTGTATTTAGTAAGTTCATATTACAATATAGAATATTTTTAACTAATGAAAAATTTGTGATTTTCCTGCTCATTTGTCTAGAGTAGTGATGAATTTCCTTGAGATTTAGAATGTTCTGTATTAAATGTGACAAGTATTTTTTTAAAAACCACCTTCCAATGAGCAACATATTAAATATATATATGCCTTATATATAATGCATACACATCCTCACCAAAAGGCATGTATGATCATGTCTGTAATTGTGAAAAAAACTACACAACTCAAATGTCTAATAGTAAAATGGATAAGTTGTGCCGTATTCCTACAGAATACTATACAGTGCATAGGAGAATACTGTGTAGCAGTGAGAATGAATGAATTTCTGTATAGGGAGCTACATGGATGCATATCAGGAACAAAATGTTGAGCGAAAGAAGTGAGAAACCAAAGAAGGTTACTGTACATCCCACACTCAAAAACAGGCAAATTAATTAATAATATAAAGTCAAGGATACAGGTAATGTTTTATTTTTTTAGCGGAGTGTTAGTTACACATTCGTGAAAATGCACTGCACTCTGCCTTTCCACTTTGTGTATTTTTCTGTGTATAGAGTCTAATAAAACTTTCAAGGAAGAATAAAGCTATATACGTTTTTTTTTGTTTTTTTAAAGGAAGGATGATGATTATATAGTGTTAAGCAGTGCTTCTCAAATTGTACTAAGCATCAGTTACCTGGAGAAATTGATGGAACACATTTCCTGATCCTTCCTTGCAGAATCTGAGCCAGTAAGTCTGGGTTTGCATTTCTCCCCAGTGCCCAGGAGGTGCTGTAACTTCTGGCCTGCAGGCCTCATGTAGTGGTGCTGAGGGAAAATAAATCCAGAAAATACCAGTCATTTTAACATTGCTATGTATAAAATACATGAGAAAAAAAATTCTAGAAAAAAGAATCAAATTTCTAGTTATTTTTAATCATATGTCATGGTTTTATTGTTCATTTTAAATGACAACACACATTTTTAAATGTTTTAGTTTTCATTTGTAGCATGCTCAATATTGTTAGGTATAACCCATATAAAAAAAAAAGTCTCTGAAGTCCTCAATATATTTTTAAGAATAGACACAGGTCTGAGACAAAAAGTTTGAAAATAAAGTGGATATTTATAGAACTCTGCATTCAACATGCAGGGAATGTATATCTTCTCTAGCACATGTGGAAAAGGTAAAAGAAAATCATATACATGGCATATCATAAAGTAAATCTCAACAGATTGAAAAAAATGTAGTATTATCAAGATATTCTTTGACCACAGCACAATCTATAACAAAAGATAAAAATATGATCCAAATCAGGAAATATAAAAACACTTACAAGTAACATCTTTGTAAAAAAATAATAATTGAAACTAAAATATACATAGAACTAAACAAGAAAGAAAGTATGCCTATTAAAATTGTAGGGTGCAGCAAAATCTATTCATTCAGAGAAAATTATAGACACAAATGCTTTTTTATTTTAGAATAAAGAGTGACTATTAGTGAGCTAAATTTTATCCTTAAGAAATAACAACAGGGGCGGGCCCAGTGGTGCGATGGTTAAGAACTGGCTTGGGACACCGGAGGGCCCCGGTTCGGATCCCACATATGAGGGCCACTGACACTGCCCTCTACAGCTAAGATGCTGAACAACAGCTCAACCTGGAGCTGGGCTGCTGTGAATCACCGGCGACGGCGTAGGCTGCAGCCCCTGTGGCAGTGGATTGCCATGGGCTACCGTGTGTAGCCAGCAGCCAGCGTGAGCCGCCAGCAGCCGCAGTGAGCGTCAGTCCAGAAGCCGGCTGATCTGCCTCACCCGGGAAGAGTGCGATGATGGTGCCAACTTGGGCCAGTGAGGCAACGTCCTCCACAACTAGACTGAAGAACAAAACGACAGCAACTTGTCTGTCCCCCGTCCCCCAATTCCCCAGCACTGTTCCCATCCCCCAATTCCCCAGCACTGTTCCCATCCCCCAATTCCCCAATAAAAATCTTTAAAAAAAAAAAAAAAGAAATAACAACAGAAGAAAGGAAGGCATGAAAGATTAACAGGTACATTCATTTTTATTTTGTTGTGCCAGAAACTGTTCTATGCACTGAAAACATAACATTGAACAAAATGGACCCTAGTGCAGTTCGCTTCCTAGTGGTTTATTAGAGTTACCAGGTATATGGCATATGTATAGCCAGGCCGTGTTCTAAATGCTTTACATATGTTAACTCATTTAGAGAGAGAGTAAAAGAAGATACAATAAAGAGATCCAAAGCAATCCTAGAGTGTGTTTTTGAACCAACCAGTAAAATGGACACATTATTCATTATAGCGAATTCAGAAATAGAATGAGAGCACGTGAGAGATAATGAAGAAGTGAGGAAACATCTGAAGCATCCAGAAATCTCCAGGACACATTCTGAGAGGCAGGCCGAACCACCTTTCAGGCGCAGAGATCTGGAAGCTGGTTTAATGTTGGACCAGTTCAAGTAAACCAGCTCCCGCACCTCCCCATTCTCTCTCTTCACTACATACCAACCCTTGGAGAGTACAGCCCCAGTTAGCTCGCTGGGAAGGCAAAAAAGAGAGAAGGTAAATCAAGACCCCTACCCCACTGCAAGTTTCCAGCCTAAATCAGTCCCTAGGAGGGGAAGGGGAACATTTTTCGATGGTAAATCTAGTTTAGAGTTTTGATTAATACTAGGACTGCATGTGCCAATGATTAGACCGTGTTTGCAACTTAAAGCTAGTTAGAGCTATCTAGTACTCAAGTTGGGCTTGTTAGAGTTTTCATATTGGGTTGGGGGAAAAAAATTCCACTCTGAAAAATGTTTAATGAGTGATGGGAAGACAATAGATTATATTTTGCTTATGTTGACATTATTACCTATTCAGTATATTCATCACATTAATAATATTAGGACCAAAAGAAGGATACAGATATAGACAACAGAGGTTAAAAAAAATAAATAACATTATCACCTCATAGATGAAAAATTAAACAAAACCAAAAAGTTGTGAAACGTATAGCTTACCAAGATTGGCTCAAGAACTAGAAAGATAATAATTGGGTAGCCATTAAAGAAGGTGAATCATAAGTTCAACATTGTCTGGTAAAGAAAATGTGCTATCCCACTTTTCTGAAGGAAAATGTTACAATCTTCAGAGAATAGAGAAATAGGAAACACTCCCCAGTTTGTTCAATAACGCTAGTGTAAACTTAGTAACAAAACAGAAGGAGGCATGTGTGAGAAAGGAATTGTACAGGTCAGTTCATTCATGAACAAAAGTGGGAACAATTCCAAATGAAATAGTATCAAACCAGATCTTGCAATGCACCAAGAAAGATATAATTCTTTTTTTTTTCCAGAAAAGCAAGCATGGCTTAACATTAGGAGGAAAAAAATTGATGTAAATTTTCCACAGTAAAAGATAAGAGATGAAAAGTATGTAATCATATGAATAAATGTGATCAAAGAATTTGATACGTGCCAACTCCCCATCATAACAGTAAAGCAGGAATGGAAGGGCAGTACTTCATCACGGTGTGCTGAGCGGGCTAATTTCCAGCAGTTCTGGAATTAGCCTGAGCTGTTTTGCTAACGTTTCCGCATTTCACTAAGTTCTGGTCCAAATACCTGAAACGTGCTGGCTAATAATGTTGCTTTTGTAACCATGGGTCCAGGAAGTGTTGGGGTGTTTTTGACAGCTTGTCAGCATTGTTTGTTGGTAAGAGTGAGATTGATGATTTGCATCTGGTCTTACTGGGCCCTCCTGTTGAGGCTGCTGATTTCGTAGCAGGACTATGCAGATGTGACTAGCAAAATATTAAAAAGCCAGCAAGATTCTTGGACTCCCTAGTTTCAATGTGTTCCATGCACATGTAGGTGGTTCCTGATCCAAAACAGACAGTGTGCAGCCATGACCTGTATAGAAGGTACAGGTGGGAGCCCGTACCAGGCCTCCCCAACCCCTTGCTGTAGGATACCTTTTGACATCGATCAAAACCCTACATCATCACTGTTATATGGCTTCCTTTTTCTCTAATAAGCTGGAGATTTGTATTGTTATTTGGGGTTCGAACAGTTTTCCTTCTTTAACAATTGAACCCTGTTTTAGTAGAGTTGGTGTTAGACTTCTGATGCATGCTTTCCAAAAAGTGCAGCTTAGGCATTATTGGGAAAGAAAAGGGATGATTCTGGCAAAGGGGATGAAAATGAACTGTCGATGCAGATGTGATTGCCAAGCTACACTTGATTTGAAGTAACGTAGGCTTTGAAATCCGTTACTGATAAGACTTTCCATTGCAGCCTAGAAATGATAGAGCCTGGATGCCAAGAACTAGCAAAATTAGAAGACAAGTGCCAACAGATGGCAGGTTAGCTAAATCAGTTTTGTTTTTTTAAAATTATTTTGTATAGTGAAATACACATTTTTTTAGAATTAGTTTCAGCTGTACAACACAGTGCAATAGTTATACTTTATACTCCTCGAGGTGACAAACCCCCTCCCCCAATCTGCCACCCCACTTCCCCCCACCAACATCATACATATCTATTATAATTCCCTTGACTCCACTCCCACACTATACTTCATGTCCCATGACTATATATGTATATATGTGTGTGTGTGTGTGTGTGTGTGTGTGTGTATATATATATTCACTTATAGTTGACATACAATATTATACAACATCAGCTTCAGGTGTACAGTGCAGTGATCAGGCCTCTTCCCCATCCGTGATGCGGTCTCCCTAGCAAGACATGTGACCACCTGACACCCTAAATCAGTTTCTAATTGCTGCTTTTAGCATTAACGAAAGTGAAAGTTCAGAACCGCCCTTTGAACTTCATCCTCTCTGGCTGGAAAATGGAGCTCCAACCAAAGGCACCTGGGCACTCTTAGCTTGCCATGGGTCAGCCTAGCCTCTGAGACCCACTTTAACTAAGAAGATAATTCAAGTGGGACAGGTCTATGATCGAGGGCAGGAATCAATAAGGGATCATTCAGTGATGAAATGGGCATTTTGAAGATTGTCACAAGCCTTTCCTGAGGACTCCTGTTAAAATGGCTCCTGAGCATTTCAGATCACGTAGCAGGGTCTCTGGCTTTGAACACTGTGAAGGGAGACGTTTGCACTCATCCTGGATGCTGCTTTGGCTGCCATTTCTGTTGGGATAGTTCAAGGAAAAGCCCTTGCTGACTGGAAAGGATTAAGACGAAAAGAGCAGGACCTACCAATGGGGAAGTCTTTAGATGGTCAATTTAAAATGGCATTAAAAAGGAGGAAATTGGCAGAAACCTTGATAGAATGTTATAGAAAGCTAACGAAGCATACTGCCTCTCTTAGGCTTCCCAAGATATTAAAATGTTAAAGCAGATATACTTGTCTTGTTCAAAATTAGAGGGATTTCGGATAGAGAAAGGCTCTCATGAGCCTACAACATTGAGCTCCAAAATGCCCACTTTTAATACTGGGGCAAGATACCAGCTTTCCATGTACTGTAGCTTGAAACAACAGAGATCTATTATTTCACATCTTTAGAATTCCTCCAACCACACGTGGTCATGGAGGAAGAGTGTTAGGTGTAGAACAGGGTCTCCTGATCAAATCCCTGTGGGAGAACCAGGGCATTTTACAAATGTATAGGTGAAATGGCCTGCAAATTTCAGTCACCCAGATACAGGAACATTGCCTAGACCTGCTAATGGGCCCCTTAGGGGTGATAGAATTAATTTAGGGGAGCTGGGAGATACTACCGTAAAAGGAGTAAAAATTAATTTCTCCTTCAAAGTGGAAATATATGATTTACAAAAGGATACTGTGGGATGTCTCCTTTACCTGGATGTATAATTGGAGTATATGTAATGATCGGTTGAAAAGTCCTCCCTTTCCTGAGTAAAATGAGAAAAATAACTTGTAGGTCTGTCCCAAATCCAGTACTAATTGGATATGAATAATGGGAGTTACCTAAGCCTACTGGAATAGTTAATGTGAAGCACTGTCACTTGCCGAGGGCGACAAAAAATCACTGCCCTAATTAAAGACATGTTAGATACAGGTGTGTGAGTGCCCACAGGCTCTTCAATAACCCTTCAATAACCCAATGCCAGTGAGAAGGCTGATGGATGGTGGGGGCTGGCCCTGGGGTACAGCGGGCGCCATTAAACAGTAACCCTAATGCTTGT
Organism: Hipposideros armiger; assembly: GCF_001890085.2. Taxonomy (NCBI): domain Eukaryota; kingdom Metazoa; phylum Chordata; class Mammalia; order Chiroptera; family Hipposideridae; genus Hipposideros; species Hipposideros armiger. Next base: position 282,379 of record NW_017731892.1, read on the forward strand.
CCCGATTATTCAGCTGCTGAATAGATGATTTCCACAAGCCAAAGGTGACGGGTTTTCTGTAGTTGACAGAGCTAATGCTTTTTTTTTTTCAATAAGTGTTGCTAGGGACAGTCAACCGCAAAGTGCATTCATGTGGAGTGGCTTCCAATAGACATTTGCCTCAAGGATATTTGAACTCGCCTGTGTGTTGTCACAAGTTACTGAGGCAGATCCAGTGTAATGCAGCTGCACAGTGCTCCGCTGCACTGTTGATAGCATTGTGATTATTTCTGAGCTGAGGATCAAGCTAAAAATGACTTTACTGTGATCATAAATTATATGGCTGATGAGGATGGTTAATGCACCCTGAAAAAAACCCAGGACCTTGCATTGACTATAAAATTTAGGAGGATCATGTGGGCTGGTGTGTCTTGTGATAGACTGCACACCGCCAGGAGTAAAATGTTCTTGCTCTCCACCCCACAGACTAAGCAAGAGTCCTAATGCCTAATAGGCCTGTTTGGCTTTTGGAGAAAACATATCCTCTGTTTAAGGATACTATTGGGCCCAATCCCTTTAAATAAACTGGAAAAGGTCATATTCGATTGGAAGCCTGAACAAGCCTTCTTGGAACTCAGAGGCTGTAGCCCAGACTATGCCATTGGGACCATCTGTTGCGGTTATGGGCTGAATGGTGCTCTTCCAAATCCATATGTCGATGACCTAATTCCTAATGTGATTGTATTTGGAGGTGAGACCTTGGGAAAGTATTGGGTTGTCGGAAAAGCCATGACACATTTTTGCAACAAGAAACATAGAAAAAATACATCATAACTTTTCCAACAACCCAATAATTAGGCTTAGAGGTCATGGGGTGGAGTGGGGGCCCCATGATGGGATTAGTGTCTTTATAAGAAGGGGAAGAAACAGGATAGCTCTCTCTCCTCCCTGATGTAAGAATACAGCCAGAAGGGGGGTTGTCTGCAAGCCAGGACATACCATTCGATTTTCATTTTTTCTGTGGTTGTGGAACATGGCAATTCTCAAACTGTCGATGTGAGTAAAATTTATATGTCTAAATATAGTTCACCTGTTTCTCTCAGGTGTTTTCATGCTAAATATAAAACCTAAGATTTCATCTAAAAAACATCCCTTCATTATGTATTTCACATGAGATGCAAGGCTGTCCTTATATTAGGTCAGAGCCTCCCACCCATTACAAATATAACGATATAAAAATGTTAATGCTCTATTTTTTTTTCATAAAAATACCTGTATTTACTTCTAAGTCTCCCTGGAGTTGAAAGACGCAAACCCAATTATGGAAGTCAGTTAATATTCCAGTTAATTAGGTTATTCACTTCCACAGAGTTAGACCAGGAGAATAAGTTAGATTTTTGTCTGTGACCCTGAAGGAATACTGTGAGCCTTACTTTTAGTTATTGTGCCAGTTTTTTTTATAATTTCAACAGAGGAGTGACTCACTCATGATAGCTTTGTCTGCTCGTAGAAGCCTGCAGCTCCACCTAGGATAAGCTGGCTGGAACATTTAGATCAGTAAATATCTTTCCCTTGAACTTTAAAGACTTTTAAACATTAATATGTTATTGTACCTATCCATATAATTAGAAGCATGCAAATCTTTCTGATTTTAATGATAGCAGATTAAATTTGGATGTCATATGTCTTCATCTGACTGGATACCACACTTATGAGGCCATTCCCCAGTCAGAAAATATCTTTAAAATGACATATTTAATACTTACTAGATTCTGTATCATTCATCTATATGATTCATGAATCAACAATGCCCAAAGGACTGAGTAATAAGATCCAGTAGGAATCTAGTCTGATCTCATGACTTTCTTTGGTATATTTAAATCTATATTTATCTCTTTGTGTATGATGGACTCAGGACTTTGGTAGATTTATTGTATTTTTATTAACCACAATCATTATTCCATTTTTGGTGTTCATATTGTCACAATCAAACCTCTAGAATTTGGTTTCTGGGTCCTTTTGATCTGATTTCACTAAACCTTGGCTTCTGATAAAGAAGCTCTGTATTCTCTTATATCTTCTTCCTAGACATGGAATCAGTTATCCTTCCAAAAAACCGTGGCTTCTTTTCATGGGAAATTGATTTTTGAAACTATGATTGGGGCCTTACATTTACATTAGTCTGGTCCCATTGGAAATGTCATTGCTTGTAGGCTATTTCAGTGGACAGAGGGAGGAACAATTAATTTTATTAATAATTACATAGATATTATATATGAAAATACATACCTGTTATAGTATTTGCTACACATTAATGTTCACTCAGGTATATATCATGTGTCCAATTCCTTTGGAGGGAAGCTCTTCAAAGAAGCCATTATCCTTAAGACTCTGAAATCTCTGAACACCACTTCCCCTTTAATAAAAGTTTGGAAAATGATATGAGTCAGTGTCATCCGAGCTCTTTTTTGAAGGCAACAGCTTTTTTAAAAAATAAAACTGATTACTTCTCACATCAAAGAAGAATAGTTTACACTTTTTCAGACTTAAGTTTAGAACCTATCAAATACTTCCTATTTTTCTTTCAAATAAAAATAACTTATCAGTCCTCTGACTTTAGTATTCTCAGATCACTCTGAGGAAACGTCTCTATTTTGATATGTGTTCAGGTACTCAACTGTTAAAGTCCAGAGAGTAGAGGAGTTAAGTTCAGTAAAATTCTGCTTCAGGGAAAGAATCTTGAACCTCTTTTATGGGGGCCAGAGTTTATTGGCGTACAAGGCTTTTATGTAAGTACCCTTTGTATTTTAAGTATTTCTAGTATTTCTAGGGTAGACCCCACAAGGGGCTTATGAAATAGTAATCATACCTTGAGGTCTTATTTCTCTAAGTCGGTATTTGACATTTTTTAAGGGCTTTTCATAGAAATGTCTCCTGGTTATCTTTCTTTTGTAACTCTCACCTGACCACAGATAACATGATTTCATCTAGTCAGGGTTAATGCTTTCCAGTTCTGTCATAAATATATCAAGATGTTTTGGCTCACCATGGATAGTTTCGGGGAGGAAGAAATTTTCCTCTACCCTTCTAGGTTTTTTTCTGGCTGGTCTAATAGTGAAATTCGCATGAGATAGATTAACAAGAGAAAATAACCAAGTTTAATGGCAAATGTACATATGGGAACCCCACGTATACGAGAGAGTCACAGACAGAAAGTTAAAATGGGGTATTTACGGCACTGGGGCTTCCGAGGGGGAGCAAGATCATTTGTGGGGCAGTGAGAAGAGCAGATGTTCCGTAATTAGATGTTTGTCCTGCTATATAGACCGGTCATAAAAAGTTATTTCTGGTAATAACTCTTATGGACGACACCCCGATTTAAATTCTTTAAGGGAGAGGTAAAAGTTTCTCATAAGCCCACAGGGTCTCAATTGCTTCTAGCTCAAAATAATCCACATGGCAATGTAGCACATCTTGGGGAGTGCTGTTCTGAAACCCATTCAATAGAAGGCTGTAAATTTGGGTCGTTCCTGCCATGCCAATTATATTAATACATTTCCAGAGCAGACACCATGATGGTTGAACCTCAGTGGGACAAGGGCAGGTTCCCTGTCCCGATTCTTGGACTGAAACTTCCCGTAGAGCGATCAAGCCTAGGCACAAAAGCAAGACATCCAATTTATAGGAACTCTGTAGAGGCGGAAGAGCTGGGAGAAAGGTTATGCAGAGGCTAAACAGACGTCGTTTATGATCCTGATGTGAATTCACAAGCCTTTCTGAACTAAGACAGCTCAGAAGGGGAGCCAAAGCCAGCCAGGTCAGCCCCAGACAGCAAACAGGAGATAATGAGATGGGTCTGAAAGTAAGACGTCAATGACAGACCTCTCACATGTTCTGTCTCTGTCCTGGAAGATAAAATCACAGACTCAGAGTTTAAAATGTGTTATTCATTAAGAAACACATGCAAAAAATAATAATAATAATAAAGGAGAGGGGAGGAATACACATCACACATTGGTTCCTTCGTACATCCAAATTATGCATCTGGTTAAGTCCCTTTGAGGATTACAATACCTGTGGTTAACAGCCGGGCAGGAAGAGAAGACGTTGTGATACTAACCAAGGGAGAGGGAAGCTCACCTTGAGTCATAAGTTAGGAAACCTTGAGAGGCCCTGAACATGTAGATTACAATGAGGTCGTAATGCTTTTCTAGTATAATATTAAGGATGTCATTTTGTTGAGCCTGTCTTGTTCAAACTACTGACTGCCTAGGGACTGAGTCCTTCATAATTTGGCTTTGCCAATAAAGCCTTATACTCCTGAAACAAAGTCAGCTTGCATTTGTGGAAGACATGCTGCATGCCAGGCACAGTGCTTATATGAGCATGTAATTCATTTATAACATCAACTGTGATGAGTTGATAACCTTTACAGATGAGTACACCGAGATTTAGGAAATAAACTACCCGTGACTTGCCTAAAATGAGGACTTACCTAAGAGACCTCCCAACTGACATCCCCTGTAAATTCAGTTATTAAAAAGGAAACGGACACCTGATTACATGCATTTACTCCTTCCATTTTGTGATGACATTTTCCTCCTGAGAGCTAAGATCCTTTCCCTCAGCCCGGAAGGACCTTTAGGGTTGAATTTCGTTAGTTGTAAGAATGGCGACATCTGCTGGAGCCATGTGTTTCAGCATCCAAGAGTAGCTGACAGGTTTGACCCATTTCCCGCCTGCCTTTCCCAGGAGAGGTTCCAGATACCCATGCAAATGGAGACATAATAAAGGCCCAGGCTTTATTTATAATAAAGGCTCGCTATGGACAAAGCCCGGCTTTTTGAGGCAAGACTCTCAAAGAGCCGAAAGCGTCTAGAATATCTTTGCAGAGAAACCCATGCTACTAAAGAAGTTTAAAAAGCGAGGGAACGGTTTGCAGTGGTTCCTATAGTAGTGAGAGGAAACCGGTCCTCTGTGGAGAACAGAAAAGCAGTTAGCTGCCCCCAGGGTGTTGGCTTCGGGGCTCATTAAGAGGCCCAGGGTGACAGGAGATGCGTATCCTGAAAAAACACTGGAGAAGTGCCTGTTTGCAGTGCCTTTTGGTACCGGAGCTGCTGCATCAGAGATGTAGAGATTAGCCCAAACAGCAGGGGACCAGCATGCATCATATTGTTTTAAGGTCCAAACTGCATTTCACAGTCAGCAAGATGTGGTGTGTGTTGAATGCCACTGGATGACAGTAGCAAGAGATGACGCTCATCACCTGCCTTAGGGAGAAATGTTATGCATCGGACAGAATTAAACCACGAATGCCACGGGTTTTATGTGTATCACAGGTTTTAAGTCTATCGGTATTCTGAAAAGGGGATCCCCACACTTATTTTTTCTCAAATTTTTATAAATGTCAACATGTTCAGATATTTTTTCAAGCTAGAGATCAGAACCATTTAAGTGCATTTCCTGAAAGAAACACTTGTCGTTTTTGTTGCCTAGATGTTTCCATCTTATTTTCTACAACCTGGCGGGACAAAGACAGAGTATGTGGAAGGTGCAGGTGGTTTCTCTATCTTCTTCCTCCTCAACCTGTTGATTCTTTCTAGGATTTAGAAATGAGTTTGTGTGGACATTACTTCTTTTGAATCTCTTTGGGGTTTGGCTTTTTCGACCATATGACACTTTATGATGACATGTAACCCACCTTTCCACGTCTTCTGCAGCAACTCATGTCAGTATTTCCTTCATGAGCATTTATGAAGGACTTCTTTGGGCAGAAGAATTTCTGAAGCTTTATATTGTTGACATATACTTATAACAATGTATTTAAAAGGACATTTACTTGAGTATATAATTTTATATCTTAAACCCTTTCCTTAAATACTTAAAATCATACTACTCCTCGTTTTCTTGTGTCCATTTTTGTTGTGCTGTCCTTCTGACCCTGCTATCTTTGCAGCTGATCTGCTCTAACTCACTTTAAGCTTTATAAGTTTATAATCTATGTCATAGACCAACAATATATTATTATGATACCTGTTATATAGAAATTATAACAGTATAATATATAATATAATAACAAGGTAACAATATAATATATTGTAATCTCTCTATACTGCATGCTATATAGAGAGATTATAACATTATAATCTATAAATTTTATAACCTGTGTCTTTGGTGTTCTTAAATGTCACTCTAGTGTTTCCAAGTATGTGTTTTTTATGTATCCTGTTTGGCAGGACGGCAGAGCTGGTAAGGAAACTCAAGTACATGCCTCCTTTTTTCCCTGAACTACTCACACTTCTTACTAGGTGTCCTCACCAAGCTGCAGATTGCCAAATGTCCAGAACTTTCTAACAAGAAGCTTTAAAAAAAATTTTTTTTTTAATAATTGAGACATGAGATTCAATATAAGCCCACAATTAGAAACATCTAATGTAGGATTTGTGTTGTTCATAGTAGTTCTAACTGAACATTTTTATCTGCAAAGTATTTATTTACCTATTTGTTTATTTAAGTACAGTGGGCATACAATAGTGTATTAGTTTCAGGTGTACAGTATAGTGATTCAATATTTATATACCTTATGATGTGATCACCACACTAAGTCTGTAATCATCTGTCACCATACAGAGTCATCGCAATCTTATTGACTATATTCCTTTTGACAATCTCGGCTGAAGGTGTACTGCATTTAAACCTTAGGTTAGGGCGACATCATGTGGTAGAATGAGGTTATGCAGGTTGACTTGTTAGCAAAATTACTTGTTTAATTGCTTTTCTCAGGAGATCAACTCTTCAGTGACCAGATACACTTTTTTAAAAAAACAGTACTTTTATACCAAACACTATATCCTTTTATACCAAAACAATATTTTATCACTGTATAATGAAGTTAAATTGGACAAGAATTTTCAGAATTTTAAAAACATGTGTTTTTGGAATAAGTATTTGGCGTAACAGTTCTAAAGGCTGCCCTAGATCAAAAGTACAGAGCTCCCGTGGGTGTCGATTTTGAGAAGGTCAGATTTAAGGTCATTTAAAATTTGAATCCTACTTACATCCTATGGGCTCCCGCAGTTTTAATGAAGTGTGGATTTTTACTTGCTCATCAAAAGCAGCGATAATAATCTTAAATATTGAGCCCAGGGGTGGCATCTGTGAAACACAAGGTCTCACCCTGACTGGGGAGTGAATTAGGTTGTCTGCGTAGGAGCCAGCGTAAGATCTATGTGGTTTAAATTGTGTTTTTCTAGCGTTCCGATCAAAGTCATTATTTCTGTCATGGTACCAGGCACATCAATTGACATTGCGTCCAACTCCTGTGGTGAAACACATCGTTCTGATGGGATCTGTCCTTGATACTACAGTGCTGGTTATTATAGATGCACTAGGTTTTCTTCATATACTTTTAACTTGATGATTCACATCCTGTGGAGTTACTGATAGAGCCCCGAGGACCTAACTTATCCAAAACATCAGGGGTTTGAGGGCTGGTTCTGAGGTGCAGTCCTGTTTTGGGGATTTTGTGAGGCATGTTCTCTGGAGAAGAGCTCTGGGGGAATAAGGATGGGCCACGGGCTTCTAGCCCAGCGAGAATGTGGTCTCACCTGGAGACTAGCTTTGGCTGGTCTCCCAGGATGCTCCGGGGCAGTGCTGCCCAGGAAAAATACATCACATGTGTTATATGCCACACATGTAATTTTAAACTGTCTAGTAGCCCATTTGAAGAGGTAAAAAGGGACAACAGATGGTTTAAACACATTTCACTTAAACCAATACAGCCAAAATATTATCATTGCAGCAAATATCAATATTAAACATGTTGATGAAATATGTTCTTTTTCATACTAAATCTTTGAAATCCAATATGTAAACATATCTCATTTCAAGTGTTCCATAGCCACATGTGGCCAGTGGCTGCCATATTCAACAGCACAGCTCTAGAGCATTGATCGCACAAAAGTTGTTCCTGTCTTGAGGCTAAAGAGTGAAGCTTTGTACCCCACACCCCATTTCAGCTGGTTATTGGCTCTGATCTACCCCCTGGGAAGTTGGGCGGTAATCTGGAAGGTGCAGTGGCTCCTGTTTGGCTGGGGGCAATTCTCAGAGGTGGTGTCTGTGAGTTTTGCCAGCTGGGGGATGGGTGGACCTGCCACACCGTGGATCTAGGTCCCCAGCAGGTATTCACTACAGCCCCAGCACTGCTCATGTACATGCTTCTCACACTGAGGTTTTCAGTGCAGGCTCTGATTCTCCAGGATTCTAGTTGGTTACGTTTTCTGGGAAAACCGTAAGAGGACAGATAGTGGGACCAATGACAGCCCCTGCTGCAGAGTGGGTCCCTGCACTGTCAGTACCTAGGGGGTCAAGCAGCTGTAGCAAACCTTCATGGCTGAATCAGTGAGATGCCCCTGCTGTGACACAGAACCCACATTCAGTGAAATCCTGGGACAGCAGAAATGTGGGTCTCAAAGGGGACCTGGAAATGAAGAAGTTTGGAATATGGTGAACATGCTGCAAATAAGACTCAGGTAGGATTGCCGGTATCTCAGCTTTGCAGTCAGGCAGGTTGGTTCATAGTTGGTCATCCTGAAGAAAGAGAAAGGACCCCTGTCCAAAATTTGGTACTGATGTCAAGAATGATAACATCATAGACACTCAAAGAAAGTAAAAGCATTTTATGACTCACGTAATGAGGCTTTCTGCTGAGAGCATGGTGACTCCCTAGCACATCCAGAAATGGCTTGAGAGAACAGGGAAAGGAGACTGGCTTAGGGTTTTGTTGCAGTGAGTGGGTTCGGCCCGAGTGAGGGTTCCTGAGGGTTTAAAATTCCCGCTGGTGCCAAAGGAGGGAGCACTGGGCCTTCTTATCTGCTTTCCCAGATGTGGGCAGGAGCAGAAGAGAGAGAGGTGAGGCCTAAAACCTATCAGCAGCCAGACATCAAAAAATGGAGTCCAGCTGTTCACAGGAGATCTTAGAGATATGGCAGATCCGGTTCCAGATGACCGCAATAAAGCAAGTTCATAGTCTTTCTGCTGGTGGAGGGTCTTGTCTTTGACTTGTGAAAAACGCAACATCTGTGGAGTGCAGTCAAGTGAAGGGCTGTAAAACCTGGTATCCCTGTACACTGCTCTCACAAATGACCACAGGCGGCGGAGGGCTTAAAATAGCAGAAATGTATTATCTCTCAGATCCTGGAATTTCAATGTCAGGATGTCTGCAGGGCCGATTCCTTCGGAAGGCTCTGAGGGAACCATTGGTTTTCTGCCTCTGTCCTTGTCCACGATGGCGGCTGGCAGTCCTTGGCACTCCTTGACTCATGGAAGCATCACTGCTACCTCTGCCTCTGGTATGACATGGCATTATCTCAAGTCTGTCTCTTCTCTTCTTATGAGGACACCAGTTGTGCTGGATGAAAGGCCCAACCTCCTCCAGTACCACCTCACCTTAACTCGCATTTTAAGTACTTCTGCAAAGACTCTTATTTCCAGATAAGGTCATGTTCACAGACATCAGGGGTTCAGGCTTTAGTACATCTTTTTGGAGACACCCTTCAACCCACAACAGACCGTTCCATTTCATATGCCACTCTCTGACAGAAGTGATTTATGCCTGGCTATAAGACAGACATAACGGCGGAATTAGCTTCTGGATGGCTAATTTATCCTTACTGTAAGCTGAAGTGTAAACCCACCTTCACAGATTGAAAGCAATCCTTTTCTCCATCTACCTGCCTTCCCTCGATGTTGCCGAGTTTCTGCCACGTTCTTTGGCATCACTGAGTATTAGGTAATAGGAACAGAACTTTGTTCCCTTAACTGCGCGAGGGACTGCACGTTGCTTTGTTTTCTAAATTTGCTGGTCTAAGGACAGTACAGTGATAATGTTTGAACTCTTCAAAAGACAGGTTGTGTAGGATTAAGGGAATTTACCGCTGGTCTGTGATAGCTCTACCTTTATTTCTGGGGATGCCTAGATGTCTGGCTGGAACCCTGGACCAAGATAAGAATAATAGAATTTATAAAGTGCTGGGTATATTCTGAACCTTAGGATTAGTCTGTTTTCTCATGGTCCTCAGCTGACACAATGGGTTAGCCAATCTGGCCTGACTACATGGCCAGAAGTATATTAGAAATATCTCGTGGAACTTTTGCCTGGAGCTCTCGGGAAGCCTACACACACCTCAGCAGTCCAATCCAGACAGCACGTGAGTGCAAATGTGGACGGACGCTGGGCTTAGCCTCTGGATTCCCACAGAGCCTCAGAGCCTGTCTCGTCTCCATTCTCTTTCTGTAATGGATTGCGGCCTTCTATTTTAGTAAGTGCCTTTGATAAGGTCTGGAGAGCTGTAACCTTTCAGATATCTGCACCCTGAGATCTTTTCAGAGGCTGACGGAAAACCTGGGATTGAATTAACACCACTTTTGAGGCCTGAAGGAACTTCGTCGCTTCAGGGAGCAATTCTCCATCCAGCTGCTGCTGAGAAAACTTCAGATCTCTCCAGTTATTAAGAGTCTTTTTAGTTAAAACTGAGCAGAAAAAGAAGTCAGGGAGGCATTCATTTCTTTGAACTTTTAACTTACAAGTGCAAAAAGTTTTTACTTTGGAATTTAATTCCTTTGAAGTCTCTGAAGTTGAAAACTTACAGTATTTGCATTTAATTTCTTACTGGGAATTTTATTAATGAGAAGCTGTATTTAACCTAAGGAACCTTTGTATGTTGTTGGAATTTTATTATTGGAGGATCTTTATGTAACTTATTTTTGGAATATCTTATTGTTGTCATTTAATCTCATTGAACGTCTTCTGATATGCCCTGTTGAATTACTTAACTGGACACGCTTCACATGGGAAATAGAACGGAAAGGGAATTTTCAGCCTTGATGGCAGACGTGTCTTGAAATTAGTATATTCTTTTCTGACTAATCTTGGATCCTTGTGAGACAAAATCAACACTAGCAATGGTTGGACTGTGGAGGTTTTACAACATGTCTGAAAATATTTTGCTATTTCTCGCATGAGCGTTGGGGGTTTATGTCCTCTCCTCTTGAATCAGTAACTTTTTAGCCACTTGCTTGTAAAGAACAGGATGCATCACAAGCGAAGTGCCTAAATTCTCGACTAGGTCAGGAAAAGCCACACAGCTTCACCTGATTCTCTCGGGACACCTGTCTTGGAGCCTCACGTTTCTGGGTAAGAGGTCCAAGCACAGGAGGTCTCCACGCTGGGAAGATGCTCAGACCTCATGGAATGGTGGTGTGTGGTGCTCCGGCCAGTGGCACCAGCTGAGGCCCCGTCCAGCAGCCTCAGCCTCGCAGTGTCGTTCACCAGACACGTGTGCGAAGACGCCTCCAGGTGATTCCCCACCTGTCCAGGTACCCCAGCTGTCCAGTTGGCCTGAGAAGTGGAGCAGACACGCGAGGTCCACACTGTGTCATTCCGTGAGCACTAAAAAGTCATGGATCCCACTGTGCTGTGAGTGGTTAGTTATGCAGCAGCTGTAACCAGCACGTGGCCTCAGAAGCCTGTCCACAGGAGCAGTAGGTGGCATTGGGGGTGCCACCCAGTGAAGGCCGAAGCAGCATATCCCACTGGATACTTGTTTTCCTTTCTCAAGAGATTAGCTACAACCCTGTGGACCTCGGGGTGGCCCAGTGAGCTAAGAGGATGGAGAGCTGAGCAGTGCTGGGGAAGACCTGTCCTTGTCCACCTTTGGAGTCGGAGGAGAGACTTGCCTTTGATGTTCTGGGCCCTCTACCTTCCCTGTCACTCCCCAGAGGTGGGAGTGGGAGCGATGTACTTGCGGGGAGCTTGAGAATAAACGGGCTGTGCTTGGTTCAGCTCCTCTGCTTCCCTCCTTGGGAACCAGGCTGACCCCAGGCAACTCACATTCTCTTCTCTGTTGACCATACGCTTAGGGCTCCAGGCCTCGCAGGGAAAACGGGGTGGTCTAGCTTCTTTTGTGACGAGGACGAAGTCGCAAGTCAGGTAGTTTATTGTATCTCCTGCTGTGTGCTCCCTCTACAACTTACTGTCATGAAAAATTAAGATGATGTTTTGTCATCCAAAGGCCTTATTTCTAACCTGATGTTTATGGTGTTCGGAACTCGGGCGGATATGAAGTGTGCCGTTTACTGGGCTTCCTTAAGATGCGAAAACAATCCCTCTGTGTTTCTGTCATTCACTCAATCATATTGTTTATAGTCCTGTGAATTATCTAACACAGCAGAGAGTAAATCTTTAATGTTTTTACTAACTTATAGCAAATTAAAGTATATATGTATATAATGTATGACATCTTGTCCTAATCCTTAGAAATGGACTCCAGATGTATGCTTGGAAGCCAGTCACTCAGGATATTACTCTCATGTTAAGAGCTCCTTTCAAAAGGATCAAACTGTGCATAATTTCTGGATCCTTAGAGTTGCCCTTGCTTTAACTATGTCTGAATACAATTCATCACCTGAAGAGGAGATAAAATATTTGGAGATTACTAAAAAAAACACTCTAAGTGTTTTCAGCTGGGAATCCTATTCTAATAAAAAGAAATTTCAAAGGGCTGTTGGAAGATTTATTAACTTTTTCTCAGAAAGGAATCTTAAACAGCTTGTTACCCAATGTGATATGCTTCTTTTCTAATTTAAACCATACAGGGATTGCACAAAGGAAGGACAAAGCCCCTAACCATGGGATTTCTGAGGAACAGCAACGGTATGCCTCCAAACTAGTGATAACCCAATATCTTCTTTGATCTTAAGAGAAATGCGATCTTGCAACTTTTATCTCAATAGGCAGAAATTTACATCTGAAATTCTCCTTCTGCATTTTTGGTTTTACACTCCAGTCCTATGAATATTAACTCTTAAATTGGCTTCTTATTTTTTTTCTCTCTAGCCGCACAGAATCTATATTGTTACCAGGTTACTCTTAATGAGTCAAGGGTAAATTCCCTAAGAAAAGAATATGTCTCATATTTGGGAACTTAAGTAATTTAGTGTGTTAGTGCATAAGAAATTGGAAGGATATGGTGGGAGCTGTCGCTATAATCAACTTTTTGTGAAATGCCAAGGAACTTGGACTTTATTTGATAAATAATGGGGGAACCATTGAAAGCTTTTAAGCAAGAGAACCACCTGGTAGGGTTTATGCTATAACTAGATTACTGTATGCAAATAAATCTGTGGGGGGGTAATACCAGAGTGAGTTGAATACCCAGAGGGAAGAAATGAAATTGGACTCACATCTCACATCTTAACAAAATTCTGGGTAGATTACAGGCAGGCATATAAAAAGCCAAACTAAATCAATTTTTAGTAGATAGATAACATCTCTGCGTGGCAGGGTAGAATTTCCTTCACAAGACATAAAAATCTTCAGCCAAAAAGAAAAATATATGTGGGGTGCCAAAAAACTGTATACACATTTTAAGAAAGGAAAAAACTTTATTAAATTTGTAATATTCAATATATACCAATAACAAAAGATGAGTACAAGTCACGTGTATAGGGGTTTTTTTTGGCATCCTCAGTATTACTATTAAAAACCTACCAGACTTTCAATAATTAAAAATGTGTCAGCACCTTGTATTGTCAACTCAGGCTGTCATGACAAAATACTGTGGACTGGGTGGCTTAAGCAAGCACGTATTTGTTATATCGCTGGAGGCTAGGAAGTCCAAGATCAAGGTGCTGGCTGATGAGGTTCCCTGGTGAGGGCCTTCTTCTTGGCCTGCAGATGGTGGCCTTCACACCGGGTCCTCACATGGAGACAGAGAGTTAAGCAAGTTCCCCGGTGTCTCTAATACCACCATAAGGTCCTGCCTTCATGACTTCATCTAAATCTAATTACTCCCCAAAGACTTTACCCTCAGATGGTACCACACAGGGGGCTAGGGCTTCAACATATGCATTTCCGAGGGACACGATTTAGTTCATAGCACGCCCTAGTTTCCGTTATGCCCTGACTCTCCCTACTTCTATTCTTGCTCCTGGAGCCGTCCCCAGATGACCTAGCTGCACCCAAACTTTTGTCTCAGGCCCTGCTTGCAATAGGGATCCAAACTAAGGGTTTGGCACTGGAAGGCAGACTCTCAGGATAGGATTGCAGAACTCACTGGGCAGCAGGCGAGAAAACTGTGGCTCGTGGTACGTGAAAGTTGTGAGTAAAAAAAAAAAAAAAAAAGAGGCAAGTTCCGGCCCAGGAACTGGTAGTGATTGTTACGGCTGGTCTGCATGGGGCTTGGCTGAGTTTAAGGACTGCAGCTGGAGAGGTAGGATGGGGCCAGGTTATGCGGATATTTGTAGGACATGTTAAACAGTTTGGTCTTTCTCCTAAAGCAAATGGGAAAACGTTGAAGGATTTTAATCTGCGGAGCAATATGATCATATTTGCATTGAACATGTTACCGTGAGGAACAGACTAGAAAGGAGTAGGTAGTGACCAGAGTGGATGCTGGGAGACGGTTGGGTTTAGAGACTATTGCACTAGTCCAGGTGACAAAGGGTGGCAGCTTAGACTAGGCGGTTGGAAGCAGGGGCCATAGGACCTTTGCCTGGAATTTGAAAAAAGAACGTTTCTGCATTTAATGGACGATTGGACCAGTTGACCGTAGTGGCTCCTCTGAATACCCTTTGGAGACTTCCTGATTATTTTACTAAAAGGCAAGAAACCTATTATTCAATGTCTTGATTCCCTCAATTTCTTTTAAATCTCTACTAGTGGACACAGTACACGGACAATAATCCCCACATTTCTCCATTCCAAACCGCATCAGTCAGCTCCCGTTGCTAACAAACTGCACAGCATCTCAGCAGCATGCAGCAAGCAGCGTTCGTTTCTCACGCATCTGTCTGCGCGTCCGCAGGTCTGGGCTTGGCTCTGCTGTGCTTTCTTCCAGAAGAGGGTGCAGGTCTGGCTGTGCTTAGGCGCCCTCTGGTGGTTGGGCTCAGGCATAACCCTTGGTTCGTCGTGCTGGGGCCCAGGCTGCAGGCGCGGCAGCTTCCAGGGAAAAAGCAAAGCCCTTTCCGTAGCAAGGACAGAAGCACAAGAAGCAATACTTGGTGCTTCTGAAGACTGAGGCTTAGAAGTGACAGAGTGCTTTTTCTTCCGGTATTCCTGTGGCCAAAGCACATCGCACGGTGATGCCCACTGTCAGGGAACAGGGCTAGTACTCGGCCTCCATGAGGCCGAGGCCCGGCTGCGATGCGTACTGTTACAGGGGAATAGAGCATTGTGGCCGCTAATGCAGCCTGTCCCCAAAACTAAGCGTGGTCATAGCTTCCCAATAAACCTGGCATGTTTTGGACGATTCCTTTGACTCCAATTCTTCCCTCACCATGTAGTCAAAACATGTGTATGTTGTTCTTAAAGGGATGGTTGATAAATTCTTTTATAAAGAAATCTATGTAATTTTGTCAAGTTTTCCTCAAATGCAAAA
Source organism: Hipposideros armiger (assembly GCF_001890085.2). Lineage (NCBI taxonomy): Eukaryota > Metazoa > Chordata > Mammalia > Chiroptera > Hipposideridae > Hipposideros > Hipposideros armiger. The sequence goes on from NW_017731892.1 coordinate 297,795, forward strand.
TTGTAATGATGCTGGAAAGATAAATATATTTTGATTCATAAGATCCAGGCTTTGTAGAAAGCAGAAAGGATTATCTGTGATTCTTAAAAGCTAAATTTTAAAAATTGATCGCCAAGCTCAGAATACTGAGTGTAGAGCTATACACTACCAAAGGAAAAATATTTGATGTAAAATGCTTATTGCTTTACCATGAAACAAAGAGAAGTTTTAGAACCTAGGTTAGAGCAGCTGGTTCTCAGGGCACCTAGACTGGTATCAATGCTGGCAGACTGAGAAAGCCCCTGAGCAGGGAGGTGATAGATTTGGGAGAGGCACAGATTAGGGCTTTTGTGCCTGGCCTTTCAGATTGCAAGGGCAAAACATACAATCTGGCTAATTATCAGTGGCAAAGGGGTGATGATTAGGCAGATGGTCCTGAGGCTAGCTCTTAGTATTAGAATTTGATATACTCCAGGGTGTGCGGCCAAGGCTTCCCAGAGTCCCCCAGCCTGTAAAAGGGTGAGGAAGTCCTTAGGAGAGACCTGCATCAGAATGAGGAAACGGAGCATGCGTGACAAGCCAAGCTGAGCAGCCGTAGGGACTAATGACAGCCACTGAAGTGTCCACACGCCTAACATCAACAGGGTGTAGGATGTCACAAGATAGCAAGGACTGAAGATGGCTCAGGCGTTAGGGGCGCACATCTCCCGCTCACACCTCTGCTTCCCTCTTGCTCCCTGGGACTCAGGTTAAGTGCTATGAAAAAAGGAGAAGAGAAGGAGGTTTGGAGAAATCTTGAATCCATTTTGTCTAATGCTTGTGTCACTGTGTCACATGGGGTGAGCTTGTAGAACAGGAGGTTATGGGACCACTTGCTCTACAGGATGAGGAGGGGGGGTCTCAGGGGAGTTATGCTTTGGAATTATGCGGACATGTGGCTGTGAAAACATTTGGATATCTACCAAAAAAATCTCAATTTCCAGTCTGGAATTGACTGAGTTGCCTTGAACTGGGAAAAATTAGAGCTTTCTGCCAATCAGTGGAAGTAAGGGTCAAAACTGAGGTCACCTCGAAATGGAGTTGATTCACCAGAAATGAGGGGAATTTACATTTCTTTGCATATGAGTTGTTACTATAAAATATAAACACACACACGCATATCATTTGGAAGTAAGAATTCTCAAGATGCTTAGTTCTTAAAAGTCTGGTCAGAGCCTCATAAGGTACGTAGGTCTGTCCTGTTTGATAATGCTTTCAAAGCACTGTTTTATTGTGTAGTTGTTTTGGTTTTTATTGTTTCAGTTCTACACATCTCCAAGGTTAGCGATGAATGTAACAAGGTACACAATCAGATGTAATGAGGAGCAGAATCAAATTCCTCTCCCCTGACATCAGCCAAAGATCCAAGAGTTCTCGACCCCAAATTTGAACATCTTGGCTCAACTATCAAAGTCACAGCTTGCCAGAGCCTTGTACACAATCTAGTACCATTCGACACAATGACAATTTAGTCACTCAAATGGACTTATTTACTGAAATCTTTTTTTGTTGCCAGCACAAGGTGAAACGGAAAGTTGGAAATAAGCCTAAAAAGCCAGTCAGCATAGACAGCCAAACCAGATAATTAGGACAAAGCTACAGTCAGCACCATTTTCTTCGAATGTATAGAGTACAAATTATCTGCAGCTGTGAATAGCTTCTAATATGGAAGCACTGGGCGAACATTTTACTTTGTGACCCAAACTGCCTGGCCTGGCTCTTCCCATAAGCATTATGGCCAACTTTCCATTCGCTTTATATTTTACAGGCTTGGGCCAAATCTGGACGGCAAAGGAAGTGGATAATTTGTTCTTAATTTTGTAAAATAAAGCTGAACTATTTAATACGTTGTTTATTATTCATTGAGCTATCCTCTCTCTTGATAAATGATTTAAATAATCGATATATCAATTCAATGTTTATTTGGAAAGTGAGATTTAGAAATCATTTGTCTAGTCCAAGGAAATAAGTAACGTTAACAATGGAGTATAGCCAGATTCATCTTGATCATTCTAAATAGACAATTAAAAGAGTGACATTTTTCTTTCGAAGAGGGAGCTAGTGCACATTCCCAGAAAGCTCTGTAATGTAACAGAGAACTTTCCAGAAGAGAGACTATAAAGGAGATGAAAAATATATTTAAAGAGAGAAAGAGAGAGAGAGAGAGAGAGAGAGAGAGAGAGAGAGAGAGAGAGAGAGAGAGAGACCAAACTAGGTTAAGCCTGGAAAATGGAGGTCAAGCTTTCTGGTAAAGAGGAAAAGGAAAATAAACGTTACGGAGTTTTGATCCCTTAGACATGCCCTGTGAAAGGTAGATTCTAAAAGAAAAATTACAAAGTGAAGAAAAGGGTTGAATCAATATCAACATGCATTCAAAATGTATCAGTCGCTATGAGAACTTCTTCTAAAGTATTATATTGTCATTCTTGGAAGTAATCTCTTCATAACCAGAAAACAATGCCAAGACAAAGGAATTGGATTGAGTTTCTCCCTTAAATTATAAACCTGCTCGTTGTTTTCGTGTTAGAGGGTGTCTACAGCTGTAAATAATTTGCAGTCCAAAGTCATAAGAGCGAAGCAGAATGAAGTACTAGTAACACTGGACAGGAGCCAGGAAGAAGGGAAGGTTAATTTGATATGTCCTGCAGCATCCAAGAAGATAGTTTATTTCATATGTGGTGAAGAGCAGATAAAATGCACCCCCAAAACATGCTTTTAAAATTAATCTTCTATATCTTAATTTTTTTCCATAAAGTTATATATATATAGATAGATAGATATAAATGTACCTACTGAAATTTATAAAAAATTAAATGACTAAAAACCCTGGCTACATGGCATCCTAACATAAATTTATCTTAGTAGTAAATTGATGCTAAAGTATGACTGTTTTTCAGCAGCTCTGTTTAAAATAATATTTCATTTCTTAAAATTGAATACAGTTTTTTACTAGTCAAAACTATTTTTCAAGTATATAAAACAAAGCACATTTATTGACTATCATTAAGCTTGAAGATTTTGAGAGATGTAAACAATTCTTTCATTTTAAAGATGATTATCTGTAAAATAAGCATGTTTGATGTTGACTGGTATTAAAACAGTTGAGTGGAAAACCACTAAGATGGCGTAACTGATTTTCACTTTAGCACATACTTAGTTTTGACTAAATATTCTCTTCTGCAAACATCCATTCCTTTCTCTGAACAATAACAATGTTACTAAATCATAATTAGTCTAGTCAAATACTATATTTATCAATTCAATCATGAATTTTGCCCACGAGTGAAATTTTGCTTGTGCTTAAGAGGAAAAAAATTTTTTTTTGAAAACTATACACTTTTATTTTTTAAAATGGTAGTTATTATTTGTTAAAGAGTCAAGTAAAAGTGACCATATTATTAGTTTAAAAATCTAATTTAAAAAAGGAGGAAACATTAAAACACTAAAAAATTTAAAATTAGGCAGGTGGTCCACTAGTGTGCTCCAACAGGCAGCATCGAAGTTGTTATTTTTTATTTATTTATTTTTTTT
>NW_017731892.1:305618-320809 GCF_001890085.2 Hipposideros armiger
CCCAATAAAAATCTAAAAAAAAAAAAAAAGAGAGAGAGACTTCTGTGATAATAGTGCCTGTTGTAAAACAATATAAAGGCTAATTGAATACAGTACTTTAAGAGTTCATGACTCATAGTTATGAAAGGCTTGGAACTGTTTTTATGAAAGAGTATGATTTGCCACTTATAGAGATCCTTATAAAGTGAGAAAAACAATTTTCTACATATATACGTATTTCTGTCTCAACTTTTCCTTCAGTGCCATTAAGTACACAGTCTGACAGCGGCAGAAGGTTGGAGTCAAGGACAAACCCAGACTCCTAGGATATGATCCAGATTTTCTTTGAAACAATAGATTATGCCACGAAGCATTGCTGTCTGGATAATTTTTGTTTCATTTTGTTCTTAGCTGGGACTTATCAAAATATGGTAACCCCTTACAATCTAAGGAAACAGCATCTTTCTTTTTCACAGCATGCAGGTAATTCTTTTTTACAAGAATTCCAAAGCATAGATTCGCAAAAAACAGCAAATTTTGAAAATAGTGAAACCTGTGTTAGGTGGAGAAAATTTATCTATAAAGCTTAGCAAGTAGTGGCTTACTATTGCTACTAAAAATATTTATTACCATGAACCAGAACAATTATGCATTGAGGAGGATTCGTGTTGTTTTGAATGAGATTATTTAGTAAGGTTGTCCAAACTATAAACTAGTCATACTTTAATAATTCAGGAATGAGATAAAAGTCATCTTAGTAAAATTGATTTTTTTTTCTGTGTGGACTGTTTTCCCTCAGTTTGGTCAACAAGTAAAGCTGTAATTTAATATAGTTCTTGAGAGGAAAAAGTACTGTTCATTCATGTAGTGAATATTGAGTTGCAGTTTTTTGTTTGTGTGTTTTTTCTTTGAGAGAAAACAACGCTTGGCCTTATCAATTTAGATATATCCAAGGAGAAGCTCTTTCGGTTTCTGTGTATGTGGTAATCCTAGAGTTGAAGTGACCAAGAAAAAATACTAATCATGGCACTGTAAAACTGAGTTAGAAATAGGTTCACTGCATTAGAAATGGGTTTTATAAACATTTTTGTTTTAATTTCTTATGTATTTGATACCTCACTGCATACAGACTACATGAATGACTATGCATGAAAGGTGTGAGTAGAGAGAGNGAACCGGGGCCCTCTGGCGTCCCAAACCAGTTCTTAACCATCACACCACTCGACCGGCCCCGAAGTTGTTATTTTTATTCATGCTTAAATTGTTGCATTTTTAAATCTGGTTTCTTAGAATAGGAAATTGTATTTGAAGACCACTTTGTGTGTGTGTGTGTGTGTGTGTGTGTGTATGTGTGTGTGTGTGTTAAGGATAATCTTTGCTAACAGGTTGCCATATTCCTAGGCCCTTTTATTTAACAAAGCTAGAAGATATATATATGTAATAAACTATATAATTTTATACAGTTAAATCCTAGCTCTCGAAGGCACTAGAAATGATAATACTAATGTACAACAGATCACGTATCTCATTCACTTTATCTACAACATACACACAACAGTTCGAACATTGCCAACACTGCCACCAAGAATGTGATCATTGAAAAAAGTTTCGGGCTGGCCAAGTGGTGCATTGGTTAAGAGTTGGCTTGGGATGCCAGGTCTGAGCAGCAGGGCCCCGGTTTGGATCCCACATGAGGGCCAGTGACACTGCGCCTTCTGCAGCTAAGATGGTAAACAACAGCTCGACCTGGAGCTGGGCTGCCATAAGCTACCATGAGTGGCCATCCAATGCCTCGTGACTGATCTGCTTCAGCCGGGAAGAGCACAATCATCATACCAGCATGGGCCAGTGAAGCGATGTCCTCCACAACTAGACTGAAGAACAAAAAACGACAGCAATTTGTCTGTTCCCCTTCCCTGACTCCGCAAGACTGTTCTCCTCCCCCAATTCTCTAATAAAATCTTAAAATAAAATAAAATTTTTAAAAAATTGTTCCAATTTTTTGCATTTCTTGGTCAATTATCATGATTTAAATAACTCGGAAATGTTAATGACTGTGTGGTTATGCCACTGACTGGACATACATGTAAGTTGATTGGTTTCATCTTATTTTGGAGTGTTAGAGATTGATTACATTTTAATTTAATTTTACATGGTCTCAAAGTCGAATCTATTAGACAAGGGACACTCAAAGTTTAACTTCTATCCTGTTCTCTCTATCCAATAATTCCAATAAATGTCACCTAAAAAATATACTTTATTCTATAGTTTTTAATATAGATTGACTATATAATCAATATCACTTATATTTGTCACTTAAAATATTACCATTAACGCATTTATTTTTAATATATCACTTATAAAATATTTGATAATATATACTTTATATTATATATATTAAAAATATATGTATAAATTTATGGATTGCATGAGTGTATATTAAACCACTGATCAATAAATTTAACAAGTGAGGTAGCACTTTCTGTCAAGGAAATAAGAGACAAAACTCAAGATATTTGAATCTATGATCTAATAATAGAAAAACAACTTCATGGAAGTTTGATGTACTCTGAGATCTCGAAATAATCAACATTTTTTCTCCCTATATGCCTTACTGTCCTAGCACATTTCTTTTAATTAATGACAAAAGTTACTGGTGACTGGGTCCAAAATCTTTATTTGTCATCAAAGAAATTTCCTTAATTAATATTGCATATATAATATAATCTAGTTCTATCTAAGTTTTGTCATTGCTTTTTTCATCAGCTCATTTATTCTTCATGAGTTCATATTGAATATATACCATTTTTATATGAATCTGATTGCCAAGAAGTCTTTTTTTTAACTCTGATAATATTTTATTTATAATTAAGTAGCTGCCACCAGTTGGTGTGAGAGGTACCCAGTTTTAGTTGGCTATCTCACAAGGTGTGACCAAATCAGAGATAAGCAGGATTTTGGATATCACAGGCCAAATCCTTTTTATTTTTTTACATAAGTAATAAACAAAAGACTAAGTCATAGTGATCTGAGGAACTTACCCTAACGTCACTCAATTAATTGAAATATTTGTGTTAAAAAGAAACAAGTTATTTAAACTGTTGGAGTAAATCATATGCTTATTTGAAATGTATTTATTGAAAGCCTAGTACTTTTCAAGTGAATGTTCTGGGAACTGGGGAGGAAAGGTGAACAACGCATGGGTGCTGCTCTGAAGGAGTTCACAGAGTGGGAGCATAGCTATAAAGAAACAGTTATGACTTCTGGTCAAAGTAATTTCTAGTTTCAGCCCTCAAGGCATCCTTTCCAAATTTATCAATGCAAAAATGAAAATGGAGAAAGCTCAAGAAAACAATGGGACAAAACAAAAACTGTGAAAATCCAGGGCCACAGTTTTGAAGGACTGAAAACAATCAGTTATAAGGGAGATGGGGTGGGTATGTGAGAAGCTAATACTCAGCATCTGATGTATCCCAGATTTGATAGAGGTTATTCTGAATAATAGTACAAAGGTGCTTTAAATATTCCTGTTAAATGACAATTACCATCCAGAGAACTGGACAGCGACTCGAGTGTTTTTCTATGGGGTTGACAGATGTTCTCTAATTCCTTGCTCTCACCCCCAATACTTTGATAAACAAAGACTGCAAATTACAAAAATGTACTCTGGCAAGAAATTTTTGTGCACACAGATGTGTTTGTGTCTTTCTATAGGTGTGTGAGCTGGCAGTGGAGCAGGAAATTAAGAAACGTCTAGGCCTCATCAGAAAAGAATTATAAGCGAGTATAACAATAGGAACCCGACCAGCAGTGCATCCTAGGAATTATTACTTTTCCACATATTATGTGGCTGGATTGCTTAAGGCAATTGGAAAGTATAAAGAGAAGAATAAAAAGTTATTTACATTTTTTTAAAAAATGTCATTTTTCTTACATTTGTGTTTTCATAGTAGTTTAATAACATCTCACATATTGGCACAATAGCATAGGAACATATTTTATTGGTGAGTCCATATACTTACATCGTGGGTTCAGACTGAATATAATTTGCTGACAATTGCATAATAAAAAATAGAGGCTGCTAAGGTAGAGAAGCAGCGAATCACGCAGTGGGGGACAGGAAAAGGCAGTAATCACACAGCTGTCTCTAGAGAGCAGTTATTAGTAATTGTCCAGTGCCTTGCCATCGACTGTAAGACCCTCTGATAACCTACATGAACTTGTTCCTCACACATGGGCTGATTTTTTAAATAAAACAGCCTTATGGAAATACAATTCCCACGCCATACAGTCGACCCATTTAAAGTGTATAATTCAATGACTTTAGTCAACTCACAGAGTTGCGCAACCATCATCACAATCAGTGTTAGAACATTTTCGTCATCTAAGATAAAAGAAAACCAGGACAGAAACCGTGCACCCTTTAGCAGTCACGTCCCATTTCCTTCCCAGGTCAACTGGATGGAAATGATAATCTACTTTCTGACTCTGTATTTTCCTATTCTGGACATCTCATGTAAATGGTGTCAAACAATATGTTGTCCTTTTCTGTCCTCCTTTATTTAGCATGTTTTCAAGCTTCCTCAATGTTATAGCATTAATATATCATTCTAATTTGGTGCCAAATAAAAGTTTTAGGTGTGCAGGATGACACGCTCTTCTCCCACCGTGGTAGAGAAGCTTACCTTACCTAGTTGTCATCTGAGGTAATTAGCTAACAGTGCTGTGCATGGCACATAACAGGATGTCTTCACTCATCTGTTCCTGGGGATTGTGGATCAGAGTCTTGTCTATATGTTCTAGTCACTTTCAAACTAACATCTACTATTTAGGTAGTAAATATGATTTTTAAGCCAAAATAGTTAAAACTCAGAAAATTAATAAAGAAGAAGTGGGTGGACAGAAAAGAAATGTGGACATATAATTTTTTCTCGCTGAAGCCAAGATTCTTTATCTGTAAAATAATGGTTTTATTATATTAGTCGTTTCCCAAAGTGCTCCTTAGAGTCTGAGAGTTAATGGATGACCTCCAAGGGCCATTGCTGGAGGAAATTAGATGTGAGGAGAGTTTCCAAGTGGGCAGGTATCCAGTCCCTTCTCCAAGCATTACTGGGACAAGTTCCACTTTTGATGTACATGACTTCTGTGTAGTGTGTGTGTCTACATGAAATATATATGAATATTTCTTAAAATAAAGGACTCCATCACTTTAAAAACATTTTGAAAGCCAAAATGGAAAATAATTTCTTAGGATAATTCTGACTACATACTGTCAAAATATTACAATATTATTTTGTTATTTTTTTCAAATTGCCTAGAACATTATCTGATCTTGGCCTGTGTAAAGATTTGGGAAGAAATAGAAGCCAAAAGTATTGGGTTGTGGGTATTTAAAAAGTTTTAATAATAACATCTACTGCTGAACCCTTGTGGATTATTTTAATTAAAATGATAATATACATTAATTTCAATTTTTAAGCTCTCAGAGATATAAATAGAATAATGGTCATTGGTATATTTTTGAGGGTTCCTAGAAATCAACAGTCGATTGTAGCTATGGCAGCTACCTTTATTATAGCTATCTTGTGTTCATTTCTGTCATTTAATAACAAAGGTAAATTTTCATTCATTTGAACCAATAAGAATGCCACTTCTATTCAAAGGAAAAAGTTGTAGTTCTATTCTTATCCTAATCTACCAAACACATTACCATTATTGAATTATTTTGGAAAGATGTTTACTAATATTTATAGGTCTAATTTGAGCATACTTTTATTTTTGTACTTCTAGGATTTAGATGGAATTATACATTTTTATTTGACTCATCAGCAAAGTTTCTATTTTTATGGATTTGGGACATTTTAAAATTCATTTTAAAAATCAACATATATATCTTTATGACCTCATTGTGTGGGAATAACCAAAATAAAACCACCTTTCAAAAATATATATTTTAAAAAATATGAACTCTATTTCTTTTTCCTCCTCTCCAATATTTTGTCAAAGTCCATAAAAATTATGCCTGGGAAGTGGGAGATATGCAATGAAAATATTAGTTTCTTTATTTAACTAGCTCATGGTACTATTCTTTACCTTTAAATTAAATGGATGTTTCTGTATGTCTTTTGTTTTTGCATTAGAGTTTAATATCCTCAAGTCACGCTCAGCCTGGACCAGAGGGGATTTCCCCTCTCACAGTGCAGAGATGCATTTTTAACTCTCTTCTTTCCAAAAGTTTGAAATAAAAGAGATTTGAATTCATCAGTATCATGATAATTTTCTACTGCCTCATAGGAATTTTTGTGTTATTACACTACTTTGATTTTCCTCAAATTGACTCTGATTTTTAAGTATTTATTAAGAGACTTCTGTGGGTTGGCCGAGTGGCGCGTTGGTTAAGAGCTGGCTTGGGACGCCAGAGGGCCCTGGTTCGGTTCCCACATATAAGGGCCACTGACACTGCCGTCTATAACTAAGATGCTGAACAACAGCTCAATCTGGAGCTGGTCTGCTGTGAGTCGCCGGCAACTGTGTAGGCTGCAGCCCCTGCTGCAGTGGGTTGCCATGGGCTACCGTGTGTAGCCAGCAGCCCGCGTGTATAGCCAGCAGCCAACGTGAGTGGCCGTCCAGAAGCCAGCGACTGATCTGCCTTGCCCAGGAAGAGCGCAATGATGGTGCCAACTTGAGCCAGTGAAGCAATGTCCTCCACGGCTAGACTGAAGAACAAAAAACGACAGCAATTTGTCTGTTCCCCTTCCCTGACTCCGCAACACTGTTCTCCTCCCCCAATTCTCTAATAAAATCTTAAAATAAAATAAAATTTTTAAAAAATTGTTCCAATTTTTTGCATTTCTTGGTCAATTATCATGATTTAAATAACTCGGAAATGTTAATGACTGTGTGGTTATGCCACTGACTGGACATACATGTAAGTTGATTGGTTTCATCTTATTTTGGAGTGTTAGAGATTGATTACATTTTAATTTAATTTTACATGGTCTCAAAGTCGAATCTATTAGACAAGGGACACTCAAAGTTTAACTTCTATCCTGTTCTCTCTATCCAATAATTCCAATAAATGTCACCTAAAAAATATACTTTATTCTATAGTTTTTAATATAGATTGACTATATAATCAATATCACTTATATTTGTCACTTAAAATATTACCATTAACGCATTTATTTTTAATATATCACTTATAAAATATTTGATAATATATACTTTATATTATATATATTAAAAATATATGTATAAATTTATGGATTGCATGAGTGTATATTAAACCACTGATCAATAAATTTAACAAGTGAGGTAGCACTTTCTGTCAAGGAAATAAGAGACAAAACTCAAGATATTTGAATCTATGATCTAATAATAGAAAAACAACTTCATGGAAGTTTGATGTACTCTGAGATCTCGAAATAATCAACATTTTTTCTCCCTATATGCCTTACTGTCCTAGCACATTTCTTTTAATTAATGACAAAAGTTACTGGTGACTGGGTCCAAAATCTTTATTTGTCATCAAAGAAATTTCCTTAATTAATATTCCATATATAATATAATCTAGTTCTATCTAAGTTTTGTCATTGCTTTTTTCATCAGCTCATTTATTCTTCATGAGTTCATATTGAATATATACCATTTTTATATGAATCTGATTGCCAAGAAGTCTTTTTTTTAACTCTGATAATATTTTATTTATAATTAAGTAGCTGCCACCAGTTGGTGTGAGAGGTACCCAGTTTTAGTTGGCTATCTCACAAGGTGTGACCAAATCAGAGATAAGCAGGATTTTGGATATCACAGGCCAAATCCTTTTTATTTTTTTACATAAGTAATAAACAAAAGACTAAGTCATAGTGATCTGAGGAACTTACCCTAACGTCACTCAATTNATCTTCAACTTGTTGTAAAAGCTCCAAAACTCAACCAAATTGCTCAATTTTTTTTAGAATGAAGCTAGAACTGACAGCTGTCAAATGACATAGCAATAACATAGATGCAAATGACTCTAGTACTTCCAAAAATGAACTAGTGCCATCTGTCGCAAACATGTGTCATGACTTTTCTGACAACCCAATAGATGGTCAGTTGTGATTAATTGTGAGTTTGAGACCTTGGTTGTAAACAGGAAAACCGGATGTTGTATTGGGGGACATCAGCCCATCAAAGAGAAAGAAGATGGGTTGCGTTCAAGGCCATTTTATTGAAATCATAGCTCTGCAGAGGATTATTTATATTATTATATATCTAAATATTATCTGGGTGACTTATATGCAATGCTATTTGCTAAAAATTTCTGTTATGTATAGCAAAGATATAAAAATATTTGATGTTAAACTTTTGATAGAAGTTTTTTTTGTTGTTGTTGTTGTTTTTGTAGCTGAAGTCAGAGATCAGAGATATCCATTGTATTGAGTAGGAAACACATGTCCGTTGCAGAACCTACAAATGGTATCTTGTCATAATGCCTGCTTTTAATTTGTGGAATTAAAGCTTCAAAAAAAAAAAAGAAAAATAGAAGTGAGCTCATCAGTCACTGGCTGATGAGCGTTTCTAAGATGCAGTAACACTTTGGAAATGTAGCAAAAGGCAAAGTGACAATGCTTCAGTGAAAAAGAGCCCGAAACAACTTTAGACTAGTTTTTATCTGAAAATAATTCTGAGGGGTTTTCATCTAATCTTTCATTTCCTCCTTTAGTGAATTTAGGATTATGAAGGCATATGTGAAAGCTTGAATTTATGATGGCCTGAAGTGATCAAATGGTTTTATTAGTCAGCATATATTCATGGGTTCCTAGCTCCCCTTTGCTCATCTTCTGGATGAGATGAAAACATAACTCACACATGAAGAGTGTGAATTATCAGTGCTTAGTGGAATGATGACCCTTGGTAGAAAAGGAGAGGAGAGGCAAATGTGGAAGTGCTAGGCAATCCATTTGAGTTGAATGCCGTTCTGGAAGGTTCTATATGTAAGTTCTTCCTAATGAAAGCTAGAGTCATCACAGGGACGTTGTACAGGTTCAGGTGTGCCTCTTCCATCTTTAGTTCAGAACCTTCTGGTGGGCACAGCCAATGGCAGAATGAGTGGGTCAAAGACAGATTCCTTAGGGCTGCTCTCATCCCTTTGTCTGGTGCTGCCCAAGCCTCTCTGTTCTTTTCTTAACAACAGAGCCTAACTTATAAGACGAATACCTGGTGGGTTGAAAGCACTGTTTGTGGCAATGATGGTGTGTTATAAATGGACCCTACGGATGCCGATGTTATATAAATCTACATGCTGGCTTTTAAACTTTTGATGTGGGACTAAAATAAATTTGACCTACTGGTGCAGATTGTTGGGAGAGACACCAGTGTCCGCAGAGTGAAAAGCAGGAGTGCCATCTTAGATGTAGGCTCATCTCCTCACCTAACTTCCACACCTTACGTTCACGTATTCACTTGAGGTGGGCGTCACTGCCCGCTCTGTGGATATAAGCTGTACTATTGGGTAGAATGTTCATCTACATAAATTAAATAAAAGGACACCTTCTAAAAACCTAGATGTTTTTCAGAAATAGTATCAGAAGGATAAATAACACAGGAGGCAAACTCCCCCTCCTAGCTTCTCAATTTTGTGGAACCCTTTGATTCTCTTGTAGAAAGGGGTCCACGTGCCCTTTTCACTCTAATCCCCCATCCATTTTCCATACTGTTGCAAAAATATTTGTGGTCAATTAAGTGTAAATGCTCGTCATTTGTAGATAGATATAGATACTTACTCTAAATACACACACACACACACACACACACACACACACACACATAAAATTTAGGTATATGGAAAAATTAAGTTCCTGATCATGATTAAAATGGAGCTTAACCTCACTGAAAACATTTTCTAGAGTAATTTCAAAAGTCTATCAACATTCAATTTTCAAGTCACTTCTTTAGAGGAGTCTGACTAATTTAGTAACTTGTAATCCTTGCTTTTTGGGAAAAACAGAAGAGTTCTAAGTCACTGTTTTCTTGCAGATTTATTCATTCATCAGTGAATGTCTACTGTGTCTCAGACATTGTTCTAGAAATGGAAATAGAAATATGAACAAAACTAAAAACTTCTAGTTTTCATTGAGCATAATTTCTAGCTGGTGAAACAACAGAATCCACAAATTCTATGTAAATATATACTAAGTAACCATAAGTGCTTGAAGAAAGAAAAGGCAAGCTAAAAGGGTGTGGAGAACACGTGCCCTTTTGACATAATCGGAGAACAGCCCTCTGTCAGGGCGAAGGCTGTAAGGAATCTACCATGAAGGATCTTAGGGGAAGAAATTATAGGCAGAGGAAATAAACACTAAATACTTGAGTCAGGAGAGTGTTGTCCTTTCAAGAAATGGGTGGAGGGCTGGCAGGTGTGAGCAGCGAGCCAGGCAGAAGCAGGTCTGCTGTGACTCCAATCAGCTTCCATTTGAGATAACCTTTTACTTAAAAGGTGGCCCACACTCCAGAGGTATGAACCTCAGGTCCAGGAATCTTGGATCTGGGAGAAGAGTTTGGAGAAGTAGCCCACGTTCAGACCATGAGAACCTTGTATGCGTATGTCATGGTCATAACTTTTTTCTTTTATTCTGAGTCTGATAGGAAGTGATGTAAGTGTTTGATCCTAGAAGTGACATAAGAAGTTGAAGTTTTAAAAGGCTTACTTCAGGGCCGGCTGAGTGGCGCGATGGTTAAGAACTGGTTTGGGATGCCAGAGGGCCCCGGTTCGGATCCCACATATGAGGGCCAGTGNTCCCATGCATGTGCTACTAAAGGTGTGAGTAGAGAGAGAGAGAGAGTGTGTGTGTGTGTGTGTGTGTGTGTGTGAGAGAGAGAGAGAGAGAGAGAGAGAGAGATGAGATGACATAGAGTAAGGCACTTAACGTTTAGTACGATAAGCCTTCAAGATCATCTAGCCTAATTTCCTGACAATATATGCAGTGTATGGGGAAATAAGGCTTGGAATGATGGAGTCACTTTTTCCAAGGCCACAGCTGGATAGCAAAGCTAATAATGGTTACTAGCAGAGTTAAGCCATGTCTTAATCTCATCTTTCCACTACTCAGTCACTCTAAACAATGGACCTCAACTGATAGCAATGTTGGCCTCCAGGAGACATTTGGCGATGTCTGGGAACATTTCTGATTGTCACACTAGGGCGTGCAGCTAGGCACTAGGGGGTAGCGGCCAGGGCTGCTATGAAGCACTCCACAATGCACAGGACAGTCCCACATAACAAAGTGATTTGGTCCCAATGTCAGCAATGCTGCGTTTGAGAAATCCTTCCAAAACATGATATGCCTCATGCCATTACTAACCAGGGAAAGAACTCTTAACCATTCACTCTGCTGTGAGCTTGGTCAAAATCCAATAGCTAACCTTTTAATCCTAATTCTATAAAACATATCTGACTATTTAAAAAAGAAAGTGTTTGTCTCTGTGCCATTTTCTCATAAGTCCGTATTTCCAAGGGAAGTTTCTGAAACGTTCAAAGACTCACGAAGATAAACGCATTATAATTTCAGAAAACCTCACAAAGATAAATTTACCATATGCCTATTAAACATAAGTGATATGTCTAGTTTTTTTTGTTAGGGATTAAGTTCTGGGTGCTGGAAGAATTTCACAGCTGCACAGTGAGCACTCAGAGAGGTAAGAAAAAATGTCATGTCGTCATGCTGGGTCGTGCCTACATTTGCTTAATGTTCATATTTACAATATAAAAATTTGCTTTTAAAATATTTTGTAGATATTGTGGTTAGTTCTAGATAACTACTTTTTAAAGGAATTGCTACAACAGTTATATGTTGCATTAGAATAATTCTACAAATATTGTTAAAGCCATTGCCATTGTTGCAATCAAGATTTACTAGTACACCTGACTCAAATAGTTAAGTCCACAGAAAATCTTTTCTATTTGTCTTACTTTGTCAGTATTTCTGTTTTTCTTATTTTGTCAATGAGGGACACACATGTGTATGTGCGATATTGGTGCTGTTAATTCTTTCAATTTATAAAAGTGGGAATAAAATTAGAAGACATTTTAAAATCACCATACAGCTATTCAATGTTTTAAAGGTACATCTTTCTAGTTTATTTTTTCTGCAACTTGTCCGATTTGAGATGCTCTCATTATTTTTGTTTTCTCTAATGCTTTCATAGAACATCCATCCATCCATTCATTTATCCATTTATACCTTATTCACTTTTCCATTAATTTATTTGCTTATGTGCAAAACATTAAAAGAAAAAGACAATATTATCTCCTTAAGAAATTCAGTTTGTTGAGGAAACAGACATGTAAATAAGTACCCAGCTATAGTCTTTGGCTGCAGCGTTAACTCTTTCTGTGGGAATCAGGAAACGTCTTGTAGACATGGTGAGAGATAGCTGTAAAAGAGGACCAAGTGTGCTGTGGGGGTTTGCAATTTCACATCATTTCTCCTGGAACTATGTGAAAGGATCTGGAGTAAAATCAGTTCTGATTAATATGTATTCCCCATAGTTTCTGCAGTGAGATACTGTTACAGCTTTCTGTTGGCCTGTAGGTCTCAATCTAATAAGTAAGGTCACAAGAGAAACATGATGACAGTCACGTAACCAGATCAAGTTGTCTTTTCCTCACATCACGCAAAGCCTGCACGAGGCCAACCAGGGTCCTGGCTCCTTCTGCCATTCCTAGTGTGGCTTCCATCTGAATCGTGACCCCACGATCAGTTCAGGAATTCTCCATCCTCCGCCTCCTGGCCTTGTTCAAGGAGGAAGAAGAAGGCAGAAGGGAAATGGCGAGGTGGCATCCACATCAGGAAGACAAGGCTTTCCAGACATGCTCGCTAGGCTTTTACTTATGCATCACCAGCAAAACTGTGCCATGGGGCTAAGTGTGCTTGTAATCGGAGCCTTGGTAATATAAGCTTTTCTATTTAACTGGCCGCATTATTGCCCCAAACAAAAATCAAATTTATGTTTGTGGGGAGGAAGCAGAGAAATGATTCTGGGTAAGCAAATAATAGAATTCACAGGGAGGACTTGAGATGTGGAATGAAATTGGAATACACACACACACACACACACACACACACACACACACAAATCAGCCCTCACTGATGTGTGCTGAGTGCCTTGGGATGTTGTCCACTTGCCAACAAGTTATGAACGCTCCCAGGCTGAAATTTCTGTTCTCTTTCTCTTACGCTGCCATTACTTGTTACGGGACATGTAGTGTTTAGGTAATGAAGAGCCGAGTGTGTGTGTGTGTGTGTGTGTGTGTGTGTGTGTGTGTGTGTGTGTGTGTGAAGAGGTGGGGGCAGAGAGAGAGAAAGTGGCCGTGGCGGCCATGTGCTCTGAACTAAGCTAGACACTGAATAACTTTGTTTCCACGATGCTGGTAGGTCCCACACTGTCAATTGACAGCATTTGTGATCCAGACTTAGCAACAAGGACAAAGCAGGACACCTACTATCCTTTCTGACCCTAAGAAAGTGGGGTTGTGTGGGGAGAAAAGAAGCTTCATTTGGCAAAGCTTCTGTTGAGACAGTATTTTCCATATGTATATATCCCAATTTTACTGATCAGTGATTTATACACTGGCCTGTAAAAAAATTGATGTGGTAAAACAAAAATCTGATTGATGTAGGTTCAAGAGATGGAAGGAAATGAAGTGAAGACAGCGAAATGGACAATTCTTTCAGGTTTTACTATCAAAGCAAGTTATTATATTTGAAGGATAAAAAGGCATGAGGGCTCAGGACTAATAAAAAGGTGCTAGCTTGCGAGCCTGGATGGATGGTATTATTGTTACTTAAGGTGGAGAATACAAGTTATAGTAAAGGTTTGAAGAAACACGAGATTTAGCGTTTGAAGATTATTGATGACTCCAATGGCTTCCTGTAAATGTTCTCATTAGCTTTTCATAAATATAGATCCAAAGCTTGATACCCTGTTTGAGGCCAGCCATACATATTTGGGAACTTTATGTATATTACTGTATTTGCTAGTGTTGCCATAACAAATTACCACAAATTTGATAGCTTAAAACAATAGGTATTTATTGTCTCATAGTTCTGGGAACTAGAAGTCCCAACTCAATGTGTCAGTCAGCGGGACCATAATCTCTGAGAGAGACAGTGCCCTTCCTGGCCTCTTCCTGGGTTTGGTGGTTCCCAGCGATCCTTGGCTTGTATATGCCACACTCCAATCTCTGCTGTGTCTTCTCATGGTATCCTCTCCTGTGTGTTTGGATCTAAATTTCCCTCCTCTTGTAAGGACACCACCCATTGGATTAAGGACCACGCTAATCCACTGTGACTTCATTTTGACTTGGTTACATCTGCAAAGACCCTATTTCCAAATAAGGCCGCATTCACAGGCACCAGGGCTTTTGGGGGTTCACAACTCAACCTGCAATAATCTGAGTGACAAAAGAAGGTGCAAAATAGATGGGATCACCCTGACCGAGGATGTGGGGTGAGAAGAGGACCAGCGATCGCTCCTTGGAGGTATTATGCCTTGAAAGGAAAGGGAAGTAACAAAGGATGGAGTAAGTACATGGCATGGTCTACAAGACAGAAAAAGTAACCCAGAGCAGCTGAATTCTGGCAAATGCGTTGTGAAGAAGAGATTTGATAAGGGGGTTAAAATCTTTAGAGATCCGAATTCGCATGACTACTAGAAATAGACCGCTGTCACTCTTGCTAAAGATGTAAAGGAACTAGCTTGAAGGCAGGTAGGTTATTTAGGAGGACATAACAATCCAGGTTATGATGGTTGCCTGAACGGGGCATTTATTGAAGGAAAATCAAAAGGAAATGATGCTCGGTTGGATACAGAATCAAAAACGAGCCAGGGATGGCTTCCAGGATTTTTGTTAGTAAACCATAAGGCTGGTTGGCATTACTGAGATAAACAACACAGCAAGTTCACAAAGGAACGATGATTTCAGTTTTAAGTATGTTGATGACGTATGTGTGGTATTTTCTAGTGTGTTGATGCACATGAGTGTTGGAGACTCAAAGAGGATTGGATCCAAATGTGGAGAATTTGGAGTCCTCTGCAAAGACAGATGATCATTGAAACCATGATAATGGGTGACATTATCCAGAGAGATAATACATACACATGCGAGCATACCTGATGTACACGGAGGGATTGGAGGGACAAGAGGCAACACCAAAGGGAGTGGGCAG
>NW_017731892.1:324224-330102 GCF_001890085.2 Hipposideros armiger
TCTTGTCTGATCCAATGGGGGCGATTGGAAATTTCTGGAGACTTTGTTCCCCTTTCCTCCTCTTCCTCCTTCACAATCATCATGTTCATCATTATCACGCTGCCAACACATAATCATGTTTCCTCTGTGCAAGATAATTTACATGCATGAGTACAATTTTGAAAGTCGTGCAATAAAATGAACTTCACTTTCCTTATCGTCTTCCTTTTACACATGAAGGAATCTGATGTTCAGACACGTGAAATGATTTACTTAAAGCTGCAGAGAGAGTAAGTGCTGGAGCCAGGATTTCAAACAATGTCTGTCTGGCTCCGGAGCTATTTCCACGATGTAGCTCTGGTATTTTAGGAATGTCAGTCTGGCAGAAGTTCAGCAGGATGGTTCAGAGTGGGCGTTGGAGTGATAGAGTGCAGGGAGGAGGCGGTGAGAAAACAGGGCAAAGGCCAATTCCAGCATCTGCAAATCCAGGCTAATCGCAATTCTCTCAGGTGGTCCACTATCCTTTGGGGATAGAAAGAAGAAATTGATGCTGAAAATAAGCACTTTTTACATTTAAATAGGCTGTTTTCGCATTCAACCCTTACGCTTTTCTCTCTTTTATTTTCTTGAATATTGTATTCAAAGAAGACAGCTTTTGATGTCTCAGGAAATGTCATCACTGATTTTCATCGAATGTCACCACACATGAAATACGTGAGGTGACTGGCAATAATAGGGACACATGGGTTTTCTTTGTTTCTTTTTGATGTGTGATGTGAATGAGTGCTTAGTGACCACACCTTCTTAAAATTATGCAAAAAATTGATTATCAAAGAAAAGTATCATCTCAGCTTCATTTCAGTGGGGGAAGAGCATTTATAAACTATATGTTGCTAATAGTGTCTACTACAGTATAACCATAGGAAAAAGAATAGATCCTGGTTATTGACACCTTCGCCCTCATATATCCAAACCTTACACATACTATTTTACTTTTTCTCTGAACAGAACAGGACTAGTATCTGGAATAGTACTCATTTTCTTTTTCCTCTTTTTCATTGTTTTCAATTAAATAAAACTATATGTGTACACGGGGTCTGACAATTAAATTCGCATACTTGTTGCAATGATGTTGCTAACCTTTTTTGATATGAGAGGGATTATTCATTATGAATTTGTACCAACTGGACACACAGTTAACCAAGTTCACTATTTGTAAGTGCTAAAAATGCTGCATGAAAAAGTTAGACGACCTGAAGTTTTCGCCAACAATTCATGGCTCTTGCATCACAACAATGCACCAGCTCATAAGGCACTGTCTGGGAGGGAGTTTTTAGCCAGTAAACAAATAACTGTATTGGAACACCCTCCCTATTCACTTGAACTGGCCCCTAGTGACATCTCTCTTTATCCAAAGATAAAGAAAATATTGAAAGGAAGACAATTTGATGACATTCAAGATATCAAGGGTAACACAACAACTTTTATGGCTATTCCAGAAAAACAGTTCCAAAATTGCTTTGAAGGGTGGACTAGGCACTGGCATCGGGTGCATAGCTTCCCAAGGGGAGTGCTTCAAAGGTGACCATAGTGATATTCAGCAATGAGGCTATATAGCATTTGTTTCTAGAATGAGTTCGCAAACTTAATTGTCAGGTCTCTGTGTGAGTGTGTGTGTGTGTGTGTGTGTGTGTCTGTGTGTGTGTGTGAGTGTAGTGTCTATGCTGCCATTTTAGCATTGTGCTATCTGCTGTTTTAGAAGCTTACTGTTCATTTAAGTACATTTTACTGCACTGTTTGCTATGGCCCCAAACAAATGAGGATAGTTGAAATGTAAAGACTCATCTTTTAAATTTATGATTACTAAAACAATAAATTCTTTGTCATTTCAGATGTTTGGTTAATGACTGTAGACATTTTATTTTAATTAAATAGGTCCATTAAATAAGGCTGTTTTCCTTAGAAGGCCTTTTGTATACCCAGTGCTCTGTCTTCAGTGCCCTGACTGGTTGTACTATTGGGTTGTCAGAAAAGTCATGACATATTTTGTCTGTGTTTTTCAAAGGTCATTTATGTATATAAAGAACAAAGATCAACCAATCATATATTGCCCATTTTGTTCGATAACCATTTGCCATCTTTCATTGAGCTTCATAATTCCTCGTTCATAGAAGGACCTGTCTTTATTTGTGAAAAACTGCACAAGGTGCTGATTTACAGCCTCATCTGAATTGAACGTTATGCCACGCAAAGAGTTTTGAAGACAGCAACTCAAGTGGAAGTCTGATGGCACAAGGTCAGGTGAGTATGGTGGGTGTGGCAACACATCCCATCCAAGCTCCAATAATTTTTGACTGGTGATCAAACTTGTGTGTGGTCTTGCATTGTTGTGATGAAACACNCATTATCCAGAGAGATAATACATACACATGCGAGCATACCTGATGTACACGGAGGGATTGGAGGGACAAGAGGCAACACCAAAGGGAGTGGGCAGAAGAGTGACACTGATCAACAAGAAGACCTGATGAGTGTTGTGATCAGATAGAACAGAATCTTCACGTCGGCGGGATTGTGAACAGTGTCACAGGCTGTGTAGACAGCAAGTAGAACAAGGACTGAGAGGACTGTGTACATTGAAAAGAAAACAAAATATGCATGAGTGCATGTGTCTGTGTGTGTGCATGTATGTGTGCACATGTGCATGTGTGCACGTGTGTGTGCATGTGTGTCCATGCTTGTGCGTGTGTGTGTACATGTGTGCATACATGTGTGCATGTGTGTGTTTTCAGACACTCACTTTGCTGCCTTAAAGGGAGTAGGTGGCAGATTATACGGATTCTTAGCTGGAGGGAGTACTTTCAATAATTTGGAGAGGAGAGGAGAATGGTACCTACAAGGAAATTGAGTGAATTGAATGCGAAATGCATTGACATATATGAAATTGCCTGAAGAATTTACGGTGTTTAAAATATCATGGGAAAATCCAGACAAAAGGGAGCGTTCAAAGAAAGAGGAGAGAGAATGGTGGTCGATCATAATCCCTTAGAAGATGGGGGAAGGGAGACCTCAGTGGGTTCACTGTCTACTGGAGAAGGGTCGCCCTTTCCGCAGTAAGGAGAGAAGGATGCTGGTAAGCAGAAAGAGATGACACAGACGCTATTCAGCTAAGAAGAATCCTCCAAATTAGGAAGGGAGGAAGAATAAAACAATTTGAAGGGGACATTAACTCCCTGGCTTTCAAATGCTGCTTTCACGCTGTTGATAAGGAATAGAGTGACTGCATGTCTTCCGCCCCCTCTTCCTCTGGGGGATCTCTGTGCTGGTAGTTTCACCCAGAGAAGCTGTGTTTCATGTGGCCTACCATCGCTCCTCTCCATCAGAACACTTCCTGACAGCTGTGTCATGTCACTGGAAAGCCACCCCGTTTCCCCTCCAGGGGAAGGGGTCAGACAGCCCAGCTGGGGTCTGTGGAGCCGGCAGTGTCCCGGGCCTGCCAGCATGACTGAAATCAGAGGTTTTACTAAATATTTCATTATTTTTTTTTCTTTTTTTAGTGGGGCAATATAATAAAAATCATGATAAAAACAATAATGTTTTCTTTTGTTCCTGTGACCTTAGGGTCTTGACAGATAGACGTTTTTTTAGTTTTTTTATGTTTTTTTTTTTTGCCGTTTTGTTGTTTCTATTACCCTTACAAGTTATGCCTGTTATTATGAAACAGAGCAAACTTGTGGACGAAGGGGCGGGTGTTTTCTTTTTCACTCACGGCACATCGTTTCCAATGGGTTGTATGCAAAACGTTGGCTAACCATGCTTTGTTAGGGCACGCTGAAATGATTTCATTTCAGTTCACTCACTTGTGATCCACAGAGGGTGGTGTGGTATTGGCTTTGATAAAACTTCACAACCAATGGGAACCTTTTTCGAATTAGTGCGGAGTGGCCTTAATGCTGGAAATCATCCTGTTGGCCAGGACCCCAGAGCTATCCAGATGAGAAAAGGATGCAGGAAATTCTGTTGTTTACGCATGTGTGTGTTACACTGAGCCGCCGGAGCAGCCCAGCAAGCCCAGAGGGTAAGATGCTTAATAACCTTGTGGTTTTCTACTTAATTTTTATATTTTCCTGCTGGGGCAGAGCATGTGTTGTTCTCGCAGCAAAGAGAAGGACAGTTACTTGTAAGATGCAGAACAAAACCACTGTAGGTCTGGGAAACAGAGGGATTTGGAGTTTCTGCTTAAAGAAGACTTGATTTCTTCCCTCCCCTCTTCCATGTCCCACTGTTGGTATTATTTATCCTGACAGCTTGTCATACATTTCCTGTCTTTATTTTTTATTTTTTTCAAAAAAAACCAAACTGTGTATTAAACAAAATTCAGGTAAGACTTTCACTCTAAATGTAGACAGTAATATGTTGATAGTAGAACCTTGTTTGGTAGTTTTCAAGTGGCTATGAGTTAGTTGGTCAATGTGTTTGAAGTAATCTATATTGTCAGAGGAAGAAAAAAATAACATCGTTACGCAAACCCTCATTTGTTATGCTTCATGTTTGTTTTCACTTTGCTAATCCTCATGCTGAATTCCTGTCATTGTTAGCAGAAAAGTATACGTCAAACTTAGCAGTAATATTGATTTCTTTATAGAAGTTACCTGCGTAGTGGAGAGGAGATAGGGACATAGAATAAAATAATGAAATCCTATACATAATAAAAAGGAAACGGATGCTTAATTGTACAGAAAGTGATTACAGAACTGAAGAAAAAAAGATCTCTAGAAACCATTGGGAAGTATTTGCTTATGTTTCCTGCAAAGATAAATTATAAAGTGAATGTTCAGTGGGTACATCTATTAAATAGAAATATAAGGAAGATATTCTTAAATACATAATTAGAATGATGGAAGTAAAATGGTATTGAAATACACATGATATTTCTTGATATTTTCATTACATCAATGCTAATTTTTCTACTTTCTAAAAGTATGCAAACACATTTTTGTTAATAATTTTGTGGGATAGGGTGTTGTTACGACTTGATTAAATGTTTTGTTGTTAATCATTTTATTGTCAAACATCCTCACATATACATTAAGTGTTCTCAAATTGTGACTTTTATCCATATTTTTACATCAGCATTAGATTAGAAATAAATCTCGAAAAGCTAGTGATAACAATATGTGTATTGTTGTTATTCACAATATGTGAATATTGTGTGATTTTGCAATATCAATTTAAAATATCAGTGTTTGTATTTGAATGATATCTAGAAAAAATGCTTGATATGAATTGCTTTTTATTCAAAACGTTAAAAAATAGTTTTCTTGTGAAATAACGGATCATTTAATGGTCTCCCTTTGGCATTCTTTGTTTGTTTTCATCGGATTCAGTACCTGCTTAATCACTGGGACATAGCTTCTTGGTGCCTCGCTGTGGGTGCAGCCTTGAAATTTATGAGGGTTTCATTAAAATATTAGAGCCACAAACATAATGGCAGTAATTCTTTAAAATTGAAAATGATCTCAGGCCACTTCTAGTTGAAAATGTAGCCTGTCTCTTCTGCTGATATTACAAGGTCAATTGAATTCTGCCATAATGCCAAAATCTTCAAAAATCTCCTTTTTATTAGCAAGATTGTAGAGAAGCCTTGGAAGAAAAGTCTGGCTTCTTGAGCTTAGTCATGAAACATCAGTGGAACTTGGGTAGCTGCTGATAAGCAAAAAGACTCTTCTACTTTGTAGTAGTTAGAGCAAAGGGCTTTCAGGCATGAATTAACACAAAGCAGGGAGGACAGAGATGGGTAATCTGCCTCACTGAGGCAGAAGAAACACACACCTTCGTGAGGAGCAGACATGGAGCTCCATGGAGAGAGCAGACGAGGCTGTGGAGCATCTTCAGCTGC
>NW_017731892.1:336019-358812 GCF_001890085.2 Hipposideros armiger
TGTGTAGCCAGCAGCCAGCGTGAGTGGCCAGCAGCTGCAATGAGTGGCCATCCAGAAGCCGGTGACTGATCTACCTCACCTGGGAAGAGCGCAATGATGGTGCCAACTTGGGCCAGTGAAGCAACGTCCTCCACAACTAGACTGAAGAACAAAAGGACAGAAAGTTGTCTGTTCCCATTCCCCCAATTCCCCAGCACTGTTCCCTTCCCCCCAATTCCCCCAAAAAATCTTTAAACAAACAAACAAAAAAAAGGCTCACTTCAGCTTTGTTGTGGAGAATACATTGAAGTAGAGCACATGTAGAAGTAGGAAGATCCATTGAAATACAACAGTTCAGGCAAAAGATAAGGCAATTTCAAGTAGAGATGAAGCTGGTGACATTCTGGGTATATTTCACATTTCCCTACCAGAGCTGACAGAATTTTCCAACAATGATGATTGATGTACATTATGGGGGAAAAAAATAAGAGGAATCAAGGATGATTTCCAGGCTTGATCTGAGAAACTGGAAGAATGAAATATCCATGTATTGACAGAGGGAAGACAGTGGGAGGAGTAGTTTAGATGGGGGGCAGTATTCAAGAATGTGTTTTGGGGCATGCGGAATTTGGGATGCCACTTAAATACTGAAGTGGTGATCCTAAGTCGGCAGCTGGAAATATGAGTCCACAGCTAAGGGAAGATCTCAGGCTGGAGATCGAAGCTGCCAATCGGTGGTTCCAAAGGCCAAGGACTGGATGTGTTCAGAGCTGTACTCACCTGGGAGCAGAAGAGGTGTGATGAGTCAGTGCTGGAGGCAGGCCCATCGAAGCAGAAAGGGACGCGGCTGTCAGCAAGGTAGGACAAGAACCACGAGAGAGGAGCCTCTCAGAGGCCAAATGGATGAATGGTTGCAGAAAGATGGAGTGCCCCATTATATAAAGGACAAATGATTGGCCAAGGGAGACAGGAATTTCAAGCCTAGAAGTGACCATTGATTAGATTTAGCGATATGGAAGTCGTGGATTGTCTCTTTTTTCTGTAGAGATCGACACTTGAATACTGCTAGACCAAGCTCAAGAGAGAATGGGATGAGTGAAAATGCATTTCAAAGATTTTTATTGTAATAAAACGCTAGAGAAACGGGGTGGCTCTGGCTGAGTATCAAGATGATGATTTTGAAGGTCGAAGGCGTTATATAGAGCATGCCCATTTGCTGATGGGGGCGATGCAGGAGTGAGGTAGAAATTGATTAACAGGAGATAAGACAGTCATATCCAGGGTTCTGAATAACGTCCATGTTATTTTGGTGTCACGACGACAGAAACGCCTTTTCTGCATTTTGTGACCATGTGACAGAATGACAGTGTCCTGTTCTGTTCTATTTGAATGGTAGGTATGACTGCTTCGGTGTGTATTTCCATTATCAGTAGAATGCATTTCTCAAGCATATATGTGCAAATAATGTTACCAGTAGTCATCTGAATCAGAAGTATAGATAGCAAGCCTCTGTAGAGACAGAAATATTGCCCAAAACGCTGAACGTATTTTTAAAAAATCAAAACATAGTTTTCTATTCTGTAAAAATATCTATAAAGAACTTCAAGGTTTTGCATACTCTGGAGTAGAGCTGTCCAGTAGAAATATAATTCAAGCAACATCTACAATTTAATGTCACTTAAAAAGTTTAAATATAAATGTGAAATTAATTTTAATACCATTTTACTGAACTCAGCTTATTAAAAATGTTATTCTACAATGTCATCAACAAAAAATTATTAATGAGCTCTTTTACATTTTTATTTTTCATACTGCACCAAATTTACACTTAGAGTACATCTCAATTCAGACCAGCCTCACTTCAAGAGATCATAAGCTCCACCTGACTAGTGACTAGCATAGTGGACAGTACAGGCTGTAGTATTCCCAAATATAAACAATTACATAGTGGTCTCATAGCACCCATAGATCATATTTAAGGCATTTGATTTATCTCCTTGTAGTAAATGAAGATATGTTTCTGAGTGACCTTCCCAAGGACCAGATTTACCCCAAGTTTTCTGGTTCTGAACTCAGAATTCTCTGGCTTTCCCTGCACCATTCTGATGTTGTTATATCGATATCTTTATGTTATATTGTTACTGAGAAGTATGAAAAATACGTGACCTGTGGAAATAAATGGTACCAATATGTTCTCTCCTTGCTGTCATTTGAGAAAACCTAATTGGTGTGAAGGAGGCAATGATGAAACCCAATTCTAGGAATCCACACATTTCATAGTATTTTTTTGTTTGTTTCTTTTCTTTTCTTTAAATAAACTAAATGAAAGACACAAATCTGGGAAAGCATAGGGAAGAAAAGGTAAAATACAGTTTTGGAGGAAGACTTAAAACTGTGGCATTATAAGGATTGCTTGGGAACGAGTTGGAAAGAAAATATTTATACAATTGGGAGGGTACATAAAAACAAAGCAAGCTTTCAGAAGCGTATGAGTTTAATCTGGTCTTCAGCCTTTTGCAGTTTTCATTGCACATGTCTTACATTTTCTATTTTAGGGACTGGAAAGCCAGATATTTAGAGAAATATAAACACTAGCTATTCACACTGCCTGTTTTTTTGTTTGTGTTTTCTGACATTTTCAATCCAATTCCTTTACTAAGGAAATAAAACACTCTGCCTTCAATAGAAACAAAGAGATGAAAACTGATTCCAGATCAATTAGCAATTGTGTTAAGAATTCTGCTTTATATAGTTAAATTGCTTTTCTCTTCTGTGTTATTCTCTCTTTTGCCAAACCCAGAAATATCAACGCTTCAAAAGATGATTGGAGATGGTGGGAGACTCTATGTCTAAACAAATTACTAACACATTTTGTCTAACATGGAGAAAGTATGGACAGGGAAAAAGTTCCGACATGTACAGTAACTGATCATCAAATCAAAATCTAACATTTACATTTTTAAATATTTCATGTCTTTTAAGATTGCAAAACTTTATAAATGAGATTTTCCCAGTGAAATCAAGATTTTGGATCTCATTATTATAAGAAATAGCTTACGCATTGCATAACCGCCATATGTGTTTTTCTGGGGAAAGTATTCTCCTCCAAATAATATATCTGAAAATAATTGTTTTATTTTACATTAAAATTGAAAAAAAGAATTAAATATATGATTTATATTATTTTAATCTTAGTAGAGTCCTTAGAAATGTAACAAGACTATAAATCTAATGCCAGTGACTAAGATAAGAAGTCATCAACATATTATTAGCTGCAGTTCTGATAATTTGTGGTGACATGTATGTATATATTAATATTTCTTCTTATGTTACATAATCTAAGAATGTTCAGTTTTGAGCAATTCTACTGTTCTTCTTTTGATTTTTCTATATTATTTTATCTCAGGTTTTCTGAATATTTAAGTGTTCCTTAGCAAGAGAAAATAATTGATTCAATATCCTTATAGTATTTTAAATGAATATAGTACTATAAATAAATATAGTTTTAATTATACACAAAATCAATTTTGCATGTTCCTTTTATATTTTTTCCATTCATGTTATAAGAGGTACCAGGTTCTTTCTGAAACTGACGCTATTTCTATTAAGAGGTAGGTAGCCTTGTGATTTCAAAGTAGATTAATCATGTATTTTAAGAAAACACATTATTATGAAACTTGGGTAGGTCCATATGCACTAATAATTTTATTTGCTCAACGTCATCTGTAATCCCATGTTTAAAGGCATATAACACAAGGACTAAATGTGACCTGCGGTAATTTGCGGTATTCAAGGACTAAAATGAAGCCGTGCAGTATTGTACTTTGAACACGGTGCCATGGGTGGGTGGGAGCAGCTGGATTTCTGTTTAAAATATTTTTGAGAACTTTTAGAAAGTTCAGTTCACTCTCAGTCCAGAGGTTTTTCATAAAGGATGAAGAGTTGAACATGTGTAAATATTTATATTTGGGAGATTAATCAGGAATATGTGCTTAAACTCCAAAAATGGGGTTAGTTTTGTGTTATACTTTATGCAGTTCTATTACTTCCAGTTCTTCCAACATGTTCAAAATAATGTATTTTGATGCTTTCATGACAAAATCTTTGTTCCAGTGAACAACAGGAAAGCATCTAGATAATTTTCTACAAGTGAATCTTTGGAGAAAAAGAAATAATACATTTGAATTTCTGTGAGTCAGATTTCACTTGCAATCAGTATAAAGCCCCACGAAGGCAGACGTTTAAATCTATTTATTTACCGGTGCACCTTCAACCACAGAACAGTGGCCTGGCACATAGAAGAAATTCAATAAATGTTTGCTGAACGAATATTCAAGGCTCAAAAACTAAGAGATGTTTATTCTTATTCTACTTTAGCAACATGAAGAAACGAGTAGGCCTTATTGTGTATGCATGTGTATGCTTTTAATAAAACGGTCATCAAAATAGATTGTTTTACATGCTTTTGCTGGTTTGTGTGTCTTTTATTTTAACTTTGTTTCATGAGTTGCTGAAATGATTTCAAAACCGTAAACTGGATGAAAACAGAAGTAGAGACAAATGGAAATATACATTTTTGAAAATTACTATTGTAAAACTAACTAATGAAAGAGGCCAGTAGACTGAGGTGGCTCTAATGCCATGACAGCCTAGGTAAGCACACCACAAT
Source organism: Hipposideros armiger (assembly GCF_001890085.2). NCBI lineage: Eukaryota > Metazoa > Chordata > Mammalia > Chiroptera > Hipposideridae > Hipposideros > Hipposideros armiger. The sequence continues at coordinate 340,668 of NW_017731892.1, forward strand.
CTCAGCCTAGAAATAGCTCAGGTAACGAATTCGGAAAGCTAAGGACGACCACTCACAAACAGCCAGTTAGGCGTTAAGCTCTAGCCGATCAAGCATGTCCTTGCTTTGCTTCCATCTTTTCTCTGTGAAAGTCTGTCCCAAGCTCCTGGGGGTGAGTGCTCCTGGCCACTTCTGGGTTGGCACTGGCTGACTGGATTGGATTCTTGCTCAAATACACTCTTACAAGTGTTCATACGCCTCAGTTTATCTTTTAATACAGTATGTTTACCACTACTTGCTTTTGATTATGTGTATTTAGTTTTTATAATAATTTTTCAGTCAACTTTAGAGCTACAGGGAGATATGCAAGACTGTTCATCTTTGAATAGGGTGCATTCTGTACGAGGGACGTTTGGTTTAAAGAAAAATGCAAAAAGTAAACAAAAAAACTAATAGAACCGAAAATTTGGAATGAGATAGTGAGCAGTGTTTTTCAGATGGATTTGATTCTTATCTTTTTTTTTTTTAACCAAGAAAGTTATTTGTAAACCTCAATGAAGAAATTTCATAAATGGACAATTATTTGCATAAATGGATTCAGCAGGTGATAAAGTCCTGTTCAGATGTAGCTATGCATCACACATATGACTTCTAGCTAATTAAAATGAAAATGCAACCAGAAAAAAACCTAAAGTAATTTGTTTTGCAGTTGTATATTGTCATTAGAAAAAATATCCCCACATCTGCCTTAATCTAGAAATAAAATCTCTGTTGTTCGTGTGTCTTAATGCTTCCTGAACTCAAGATATTCTCTGGATATTTGTAAATATAGTGATTTTTTTTAAAAGAAAGACTATCTTTTGAATAATTTTCTTAATTAGGAAGACTAAATATAAAACCATGTATACCGAGTAGCTTCCATGGAAACTTTCAAGAGAACAGTTTCCTGTTGTGTCAAAACAATGGAAACTTTAAAAAAGGGAGCAATTTAGGCCGGCAGAGGAGGTTTTAAGAAATAGGGAGTTTTGGAAAGGATAGCCAAGTTGATTAAGTGATTGAAAGCTAGAAGGCTTTCTGGAAGGCCTGAGTGTGGACAGACGGCAGAGATGGCAGGTGATGATTTTGGGGGGGTTCATAAAGCATGAAGGAGAGGATCTGTCACAGGTCGGGAGAGAAGTGGAGTTAAAAGTGAATGGCTGCAGGAGACGAGTGTTAGACTGAGTTTGGACTTAACGCACCGAGTATGTTATGTTCACTTAAATGGGAAAATGATTCAGTCACCAAATGCAGGCAACTTTGAAGTTATCCATATTGGAAATGAATGTAAGATTCTCCTACTGACACTAATGAGGTAAAACTCCCATGAGGTAGAAGCATAAATATACTTACAGTGCTAGATTTTCATCATTACGTGACCAGTGCTTAATCTTTTCTTTTTTAAAATACTCTATTGTTGAACATAAGGAAATTGGAAAAGCTGTAAGTCATGGTTGGGTTTACAGAATAGAAAATCAGCTTCTCATTTTTCCATTAAGAGGTTTCAGTATTTTAATGAGAAAATCTATTTTAATACATTTATTAAAAATATATGAAAAATCCACATTACATTAAAATGTCAAGTGGCCTGTTTTCTACTTTAGGAACAAAGTGTTAAATTTAAGAACTGTATTTTTGTGACAAAAATCTAAACGTGAAAGCTTTTTTTCAGAAGAAATTTTCTTTTTAGTTCCTATATGCTTTATAATTGTTTAGAAACTGGCTGTACGTGACCACTGGATTATGGAAGTTATAAAGAGTAGAAAACAACTTTCATGTGGTGGTTTAGTTTACATGATAGAAAAGGAAAGTATTTTTAAAAGCATAATAATGAATTTGAATAGCCTCTCTATGTGTTAGCATTAAATATCTTTAGAAAGTAAAGTTATGCCTTTCAGATGTTGAGTACAAGTTGAGTAGGTTGATGTTCTGACAAAATCGAGAGGAAGAAAAAGAAATAAACTCTAATGAATATTCAAGAATTTTCTATTTAAAATAGGAAATACACGTGTGTTAGTTCAAGCTGGTACTTCTACTATCTTTCATAGAAGAATGATTCCTTCTGAAGGATTCACGCAGAGGAATAGAGTATTGTCACCCAAAGGAAGGTGAATTATTTTGGTAATTCAAGACTAGATTCTCAGCTAGAATCAAAGGTGAGCTGCCCAGGTGTCCAAGCAGAGGGAACTTGTAGAGGCAAAAACGGACAGGAGAGGAGGCCGGTGGATAAGGCTAGTGCAGCTGCAGTAAGGACTGTGAATTAGTCCTAAGAATAATCCAAAAGCAATTGGAAGCGTTTCAGCGAAGACAAAATAAATAAATAAATAAATAAATAACACACACACACACACACACACACACACATATATATATATATATATACACACAAAATTCCTTCAGTTGTTGAGAGGTCAACAGTATCGGAATGGAGAACAGTGAAAATCTGTTTCAGAAATCTAAGAGTGAGCTGACCTCACCTGGACTAAGGTGGCTGAGATGGAGAAAAGTGAGCAGAGATAAAAACTTCTCTGAGAGTAAAACGAACATTTTGGTAATTGATTGGAGGATGAAGAATGAATAAGGGAAGTCTACATTTATGTCTACACAAATCGAAAGGATGATGGTGAATTGTATTAATAGGAAAACAACAATGGAAGAAAGCTATTAACCTATAGCATGAGAAATGGAAAGGGTTCTCCCTAAAATACTGGAAGCAGCAAAATGCATGCTTTCTGTTTCCACATAAACACACACATCCACATACACAGATACAGCTTTCACTTCCAGCAAGCCCGAGGATTCCAAATTAATGAAATCAGATGAATTTGTTATGGCCCAGTGGACATTCATAAACATAATTTCATGCATATGAATTTGGGGAGTTGTCAACTCTTTTAATTGAATGGTAATTTTAGTTCCCTCTGGATTCATTAATTGAGTGTCTTCTATATTCTAGTTACTGTGAGGACAGAGATATAAATAGGATGCGAGTTCTGCCCCTAAGAAGCTCATCGACTGGTGGTAGAAACAGGTATATTAAGATGATGAGGTTGTGTCCTAAATACAGAATAAAGGAATAAACCAGAGCTTGAGGCCACAGGTGAGAGAGGAACAAACTGATGGGGACGCTGAGTGTAGACTACTCATAATTCCCCACCTTCCATCCCCGTTACACCTGCATATGCACCCAGAAAAATGAACAAACGGAACTCTATTTCGGTTTTCACATAGCTGCGGCACCAACATACTTTCATAGGCCCGGGATCTGTGTCTTTTAATCTAGCCTGTGTACCTCATATACTTTTAAGTGCAAACTAAGAGTTGGTGACAGGACGAGAGCAGAATGCTAGAGAGGCTTGCCTCTGGATGGCCTCTGAAATGTGCATCCTATTTGGACAGGAACCAAGGAAAAAGTAGTGTGAGTTGTTTGCTTCGGTTTATCATTTCACTGTTTCCATAGCTTCAGATCGTTTGAAAGTAGGATAGTTTATATTCCTGTACCTCGATCTTTGTTTTCTCTTTAAGTGCTTTGCTTTCTGAATTTTATTAATCTCCTTTTCCCTCGATTTCATTTTAGCAGATATTTCATTGCCCAATGGAGACATAGAAAATAGAATAAATTGTTCCAAGAGCTGATTCTTGGGATAATGGCCTCTAGGTCAGTAAAGATTTGGTACTAGTAAAATAATTAGAAATGTGTGAATATTGTTTTATAATGTGTATTTTAATTTCAGCCACAGATTCATGATGTACAGAAAGGGAATTTTATGTAGTGAAAGGAATCAGTCATAAAATAATAGCTACCATTTATTGAATGCTGACCTTGTGCCTGGATTTTTATTTATATTGTAGCATTGCGTTCTCGAAGCAAACTCATACAGTGGGTATTATCATGCCAGGTTTATTGTTAAAACAGAGTCTGGGAAAAATGAACTTCTCCAAGGTCTCACACCTGGTCAGAAGGTAAATCAAATCCGTTTTCTCTATATACTTTTTCCTGTTTCTCTCTCACTTTGTGGGGCAACAAAAAAAATTACAGAAATGTTCTTTGAAGAGCTATTAGCTATTCTAAAATCAGTAATAATGACTCAAAGCAGCAGTAAATAGAGAAAGGATTAGTTGGTCTGACTTTAATGTATAATAAAATGGGAAAGAAAATGTTTTCGTATTCAAGTTAACTTCTGGTATGATTAACAAGATGTGCTTGTTTTTTTAACACTATGGGGGGAAAAAAAGGCTCAGAATTGCATTTAAGCCAGAACAGTCCCCAAGGTAATCAGAACATTTACTCCTTTGCTGTATAGAAAAAAAATTCTGTTATTTTAAATTTCTTTTACTAGTAGGTTTAATCTGCTGTTATAAAATGTTTACATGTGTTTTTCTATTTTTTACTTCAGTTTATCATTATTTTTATAAAATGCTTAATTGACTTATGATTATATATGTCTGAGAATTCTTTTGACTTGAAATGGAACGAACAATCTTAAAGCATAAAAGCAATTTGAATATGGGTTTGTTTTCTAGATTTTATGCAACAGAGCTCAGTGGGAGACTGGGGACTCTGAGGTCAGATCTTATGTGCTGCCAAAGATTGTTAGAAATTTAAAAGTAGATCTGGCTTTCATAAACAAAATGAACAAGCGGAACTCAACATTTAAATTTTAGCCTTCTTCCAAAATATTAGTTACTTGCTTTTTCACATTTTCCATTTTAATTTTAGCATTTGAATAGCAAAATAATTGTCTTGATTCTATTCTTATGTGTCCTAAATTTTTGAAAATGGAAATAAATATATTCAAAGATGATGGGGGAAGTGGTTGGGTTAGGTTTTTTTTTTTCCCCCAAGACCAATTGCTTTTGTGTTTTTAATGCTCATTATTTTGAAGGCTCAGAGAATTTTGCTGGTTATCTATTCAAATTAAACATTTTTATAAAGGCAAGAAAGATAACTGTGTTTATCTTTTCAAGCAGGTGACCGAGTGTGTTTGTGTGTGTGTGTGTGTGGGGGGGGTACAAACAGGACAATTGATGGCTTGTCATAAGACTTGTCAAGGGCTTTCCAAACCATTTGTTTGCTGAGACTCATGCCTTCATTTCTGTTAAGAGATGTGTAGTTGACAATGAAATTCTGATAATCTGAAGGTAATTGTTTCAATGAGCATTCATTTCATAAGACAAGGAAACATCTGGAGAATTTAACCTGGGTGGTTAGAAACTAAAGGAGGGTTCAGCCAGTGCTTCATGATATGTTCCCTTGTATTAAAGAGACATGATTAGAGGGGGAAAAACAAGCTAAAGTTTTAAATATAGGTCATATGTACAAATTTCATCAAATGTTTTATTGGAATTAAACACAGTAAATTCACTGAAAATTTTTTTATTGTATGCTTATTTAAAATCTCCTTAATAGACCACACTATTGCACTCCAACTAATTGGGAAACACCGAGTTCAAGGAAGTACCATTGTTTCAAGGAACCTATCTCCTTTCAAGGGTAGCTGATGGATGTACAGCTTGCCAAGGACTCTGAACTCCATGAACGTGTAACCACAGCCCATGTTACCATGTTCTTCCCCCCCTCAAGTGACTGGAAAGTTCTCACTCGCACAGTAATACTTTTTTCTCAGCCACCGAGCAGAAGGACCTTCCCCCACTCCTATGCTACCCCTGAGCGCTGTACTTCCATTAGAGCAAACGTTACTATATTGGGATCATATTCTCCTTATCATGTCTATTCTCCTGCCTAATCTGGAAGCTACTTGACAGCCAGAAATCTGGGTAGACACAGTATTTGTAAGGACAGCACTTGGCAACTGGCTGCTGTCTGAATATCTAAATGATGGGTTTCCACTTTCATGGCTTCCTGTAAAGTGAACCAACTATGGTTAATTATGGTTAATGCTTGCTCTTCTGTTTGGAAATCCTGGCTAAATGCAAGGTAATGAGAGATGCTTCACAGTTAATGTCCAGGAGCTTTATTATTTGGTCTTACACTTTTAGATAAGTGCTCTGTTTGGATGTGATTTTTTTTATATGGTGTGATGTAGCAATTAGTTCCATATGGACATATGGTTGAGCCAACACCTGTTGTTGAAAAACGAAAAATAGTTTCCCATACTGAACTGGCTTCAATCAGTTACCACAGAGGGGTGGGCTGTATTTGGACTGTATTCTTTTCCATTAGTCTCTCCTTGTGCCAATATTTCATGGTCTTAATTCTTGTAGCTTCATTTTTATATCCAGTCATATAATTCCTCTAACTTTTTTCTTCCTTAACATTTTGTTGGTTATTTTTGACTCTTGGCATTTCTCAATGAAGACTAGAATCAATTTAGCAATTTCCACAAAATAAGCCTTCTGAGGTTTTGACTGGGATTGCTTTGTCAATCTGGGTAAATGTGGATGTGTCATCTTTACAATTTTGAGCTTTCCAATTGATAAACATGATATATCCCTGTATTTATTTATTCTTTAGTTTCCATAACATATGGTAGTTTTAGAACATAAGTTTACCCATCTTCTGTAATATTCCTAACTATTTTGATGGGTTTGATGTATAAAATGGTGTTGTTTTTAGAATTTGATATTTGAGATGTATTTTTTCTAGGATATAGAAATACACATTATCGTGTGCATAGACTTTACATCTAGTAAACTTATTAAACTTCACTTGTTCGAATAGTTTGTGGATTGATTTGAATTTTCTACTTACACAATCATATTGTAGGAAAATGTGTGCTTTACTTCTTCCTTCCTATTCCTATTGAAATTAATTTTCTTTTTTACTGGCTAAGATTCTTCTCTTGTATAATACTGAGCAATAGTAGTATTAGCAGATACCCATTTCTCATTTCTGATTTTGGGGGGAAATCTTTCCATAATTCACCATTAAGGATTATTACTTTAGGTTGTCTGAAAATAATTGTTATCATATCTTGTATTTTCCTTCTATTTTTTTGTTTGCTATGCTTTTTAATCATAAATTGAATTTTATCAAATGCATTTTATTTATCTATTGAGAGTTTTCTTCTTTATTTTGTCAATATGTTTATTGAGCTGTGATGATTGATAATCAGATGCTAAACCAATTTTATATTCCTGGAATATACTCAAGCTCTTTGTGATCTGTTAATCTTTTATCACTAGGTTTTTCTTTCTAATGTTTCTGTTCCAGTTTTTATGTCTATGTTAGTGGAAAATATTTGTCCTAAAGTTCTTGTCAAATCTTGGTATCAAGGTTGTTTTGACCACATAAAATGAGTTAGGGTGTGTTCACTCACTTTATCTGGAAAAGTTTATGAATAATTGCTATGATTTCCTCATATGAAATTATTGTATTTATAAATTCTTTAAAAATAATCTTTGCTGGATTTAAAAGACTTTTGTCTTAAATATCTCTCACTCATTCATTTATTCATTCATTCAACAACAAATATTTACTTAATATTTGCTACTTGGTTGATGAAACTGAAGAACTTAGAGATTTTTATGCCATTTCTGTGTTGAAAATAAGCACTACTGAACTTAAATAAGGGGCTGTTGAATAGAAAGCTTTTCCCATATTGTTGTACTTTACATTCAAAAATGGAAAAAAATCTTAATAATCAGTAGGCACTGTCTACTTTTCCAAAAGCAAAACAGTATGTTGCACTTTAATTGTAAAAAAAAAATACTTTTCAATAAATTAATGTATTAGAATATCAAAATGTAAAAATGATCATGCCCATTTTTACTTATCACTAGAGAGGAAAATCATATATATTGACTTAAATGTACTGTAGAGTACAGCAGCTTCAAATCTTTTGTAATTATAGGTAGTCATGTGCTCTTGAGATATCTTTTAGGGCAGTGAATCTATACCCTATTCTCATTTTCTAATTTTAATTCGATAAAGGCATTGTTGCATGTCAATTTCTATTTCCTGTTCCGATTACTTTTTCAAAGGGCCAAAACATACAAATGGAAACCCAGGATATTTCTCCCTTGTTGGTCTTTGATTTCCTAAATATCAACAGAGACTAAAAATGAATTTTTATGACAATTCACATTTTTTTGTGTGAAACTGCAGTCTTTTTAGCTATTTTAAAGTAATCTGTAAAGAAACTTTTCTGTGTTGTCAAACTACTAGAAACATTTTAGAGGAGTGGTTAATAAACTGAATCTGCCTATAGACTCTAAAGTTGTATGTGGATTTCAAATAGTTTAAGTATAATGGACAATAACGAATGAAAGGTAATTTTGTTCATCGTGGCTGTCACCCTGATTACATAACTCATGAGCTTGGTTTGGATGATTTTCTCCCTTTTTGGGTTAGTTACACAATGTTCTTCCTATAAACTAATGGCACGGGGTCTATCTCTTGTTGTGATGACTTTTGAAAAGACAAGTCCCATTTTTGTCCATGTCAACATATCTAATTTAAACAAGAAATATAATATTTCTTATATTCACCCCCTTGAATACAATATATTTTTAGTGCCATGGACCCTTTACAATTTGACATTATCTGAAGAAACCATAAAATGAATTTACTCTTAATCCTATGATTGGCATTTGGATTGAGATTTACTGGTTCCTATTCCCTCGTTAATTAAACTTGCCATTGAGCCTGACTTTAATTGGTAAATGTTAACATTTTATTTCTTCGGTACACATACTTTTGGGTAAGGTTACACAAAATTGAGATGGATGGCGATACTTGATCATTTGAGAAAGTGATTTTGGTAGTCGTGTTTTGTCTTTCCATATTGATGCATAACCAATTATGCCAAAATGTAGTGGGTTAAAACAGCACCTTCTTGTGTCAGAGTTTCTCAGGGTAGGAATCAGGGGTGGCTTAGCTGAGTCCTCTGGCCACAGGCCTCTCACAGGGCTGCAAGTAAAGTGTCAGCCAGGGCTGCCGTGGGCTTCAGGCTCCGCTTGGGGCGGTCTACTTCCCAGCTCCCTCAGGTGCTCATGGGCAGGATTTAACTTCTCAGGAGCTGTTGGTCACAGGCTTCCCTCAGTTCCTTGCCACATGAGCCTCCCTAGAGGAAAGCTCATGACATGGCTCTTGATTTCATCAGAGTGACCAAGAGAGGGCTCAATAGAGAGAGTGCTAGCAAGATGATAGTCTCATTCTTTCATAACCTAATTTCAGTCACTTTTGCAATCTGAGAGTTTTGAGGTTGATACAAAAAAAAAATCGTTGAAAAGGCAACGGACTTGAGCATAAAAATGCCCTAATTTGCTGCTAAATTTTTCAATTTCCCCTGCTTTTAGGTACCCACACACTATGAAGTACTTACTAGTCAAAGGCATAATCATTTGAAAAAGTTTGCTATGGTTTAGGTGCACACGGATAGGTCAAAATATGAGAGAATTACTGTTTTAAAATATATCTTTCTTATTTTGCAGTTTTTTCTTGATTTCTCACTTTTCCTGGCTCCAGAATGCAAAAACAAATAAAAACCCCTCTACTCTCTAATATATAGATTCAATATTATTTATTACAAAAGTGCATAGTACACATTGACATTTTAATTGTTAGGGTGCAGATATTTTTAAATAGTAGTAGAGAGGTTCAGTTTACTCACTATTAGAATGGAAATCTCATTTGTCTTGGGGGTAGTTGAAGTCCCTGTTTAACTGTTCAAATGTTTTGTGTTACGGAAACTGCAAATGTGTTTCGTTAAATTCTTTACCCTTAAGGTTTAGACTCAAAAGTAATTTAAAGGAAACTCCATCCATATGTTTATAATTTAATATGTTAGGCTGTTTTTTAAATTTTCTATATTTGATGTGCAAGAACTCTCTTGAGCTGCTTCTTTCAGGGATTGTTTAGCGAGATTAGACTAAGTGACAAACCAAAAATTTCAGTTTGGAATTCAACATACGTCATTGATGGATAGATTCTGCCCAAAATCAATAATTTTTCATTTTGGATCTACATGCCACAAATACAGACTTGGAGATGACTCAGTGGCATTGAAGGACATTGAAAATAATCCTGGTTAATGTTAACTCAGAGTCAACATTTTCTTCTTAAATTTTACTTTATTTGGGAAAAACTGTTAGCATTTTTGGTAAATCTATAAAATTTCTTTATCTTACTATTTAATACTTAATGAGAGTAAATGTTCAAGGAACTATTTCAACCACACAACTTCATCTACACCAGATCTGTCAAACAATATTTAAATCTCTAGTCTTTTAATTTCTAGGTCCTGTTCTTTTTGATCATAGCATAAATCATGCTTGGTAAGCATGCATGATTTGGATGTAAAAATATAATCTTAATGAATAACAGTGATTATTAATTTATGGTTTGCAGTAAAATGAACACTTATTGAGACCTTCATAATCTATGAGACACTTTATATTTTTTGAACCTAAAAGAAGACTTTATAAGCATGTGACGTGAACCTTTGAAACAATGGCACATAGACGTTCACATCCAAAGTACATTAAATGTAACTATGATTTTCCCTTAAGTCTTTGTTTGTTCCTGTATAATTGTGGTGAAAATGGATCAAACCGAAAAGTGATTTGACACAGGGGAATTATTTTCTCCAAGTACTGCTGTCATTCTTATATATATACAAAAGTTTTTCTCAATCTGCTAAGTAATAATATTAAAATCATATACAACTAGGCTAAAAAATATATGTGTGTACTGTGTGTGTATGTATACATTATGTATACACACACATATATATGTGCATATACATACATAGGTATACGTGTGTGGTATATATTTTTTGAGGTGGCCTGGGAAAGGCATTTTAAGGATACTGAAACCTAATTCCTTAATGTCCCTCTTTTGAACAAGTAGTTTACGTTCATGGAGGAGAGCTGGGTTCCAAACGAGTATCCTTTTCTGAGGCCCAGTGTGTGAGAACAGGGCGTGGAGCATTGGTGCCACCACCTTCTTCTTCGCCCAGTTTCCTGGCCTTGAGCGTTCTCTTTTATAGAAGCACAAGTTCTGTAGCCTTCTGGATGGTGTTAGGGGTTGAAACTAATTCTTTACCTCAGCCCTCACTCTTCCTGAGTTAAGCGGCCAGGAGACCACACACTTTGCTGGGTGTTTGGGTCAGGATTCTGGCATTTATGCTGAACATTTGTGGAAGAAACATTTGGGTAAAGTGGTCATAGCTCTGAATTTGGAGATGAAAGATCTGACTTAAGCCCTGTTTCTGCCACTGATCAGGTTTTCTGACGTTTGTTCAGGCCTGCATAGCTACCTAACAGAGCTTCTATAAGCATCATGCAAAAGGTACATTGAAAGTGTCTTTATTATAGATATATCATGCATTTGTGAAGGGTTATCACATCTGGAGGTCGACGCTTAAAATTCTACTGTTAGCGTTTTACCCTCTTAGTTTAAACCTACAATGCCTCTTAAAATTTAAATACTCAGAGCAGGAGAACTCATTGAAAGCTAAGGATCTGAGGAAAGAGCACGCTACCCCCGAGGTCCGAAGGTGGGAATGAACCTGTGGAAGTTCATCAGGACTGGAGCAGAAGGGAAGGTCATCGAAGGGATGGGATGGTACGGATCAAGGTCAGGGAGAGAGGCTAGTGGCAGTCCATGTGAAACAGACAGTAGTTAAACATTTTAATGTTACTCTAACTGTAATAGGGAGGCGTTGATATGTTTTAATTAGAGAATTATGTAATTTTATTAAAACATTTAAAAAGGTGCTTTGGCTGCTGCATACCAGGTAGACAGAGAGAGAATTATTAGTAGGTATTTCAATCGCAGTGATGTTGACAGCTGGGGTGGCTGTTTCTACAGGAGAGAGGCAGTGGAGGTGGAAAGAAGCAGGTGGATCTTGGAAATAATTCGAAGGAATGAGATGATGGCACCTGCTGACTAGAGTGGGTCAGAGGGAAACTGGGCTTTTGACTTGAGTGTTAGATGGATGGTTATTTGCTGTAACGTTAACAATGGAAAAATACAATTGCAAAGGGCTGGGGATGAAAAGTTAAATGTGGTCAATTTGGTTGAAGTTGAGGTGGAATTCCTATCAGACATCCAAATGGAGAGAGGGACAAACTACCACACTATGTGAGTCGAGAGCTCAGGAAGGATTAAAGGACTGGAGATGCGAACTTGGCAGTCTGTGGCAAAGACATTCTACTTAGTGTCATTAAGCCTCTGAACCTCCGAATTTGAGACGAGCAGGAGGCAGCCGAATAATTGGAAGAGTGTGGTGATGGGGAAAACAAACATGTTTAAAGGGCAAAGGATTTTCAACTCTTTTTTTAATTATTATTTTTTTTATTAGCTGAGCCATCCTGCCACCTGTTGGCAGCTCAGTGGCAGCTCAGCTCCGGCCTGGCATCGAACCGGTGACCGTGTTGCTCAGAGCTCACACCCTTGAGCAAACTCTTAACCAACTGAGCCACTCGGCCGGCCCTAGGATTTTAAACTCTTTTGAATACATCTGAGGTCAAGTTAGGCAAGAATAAAAAATGAATATCTGGTTTGGCAATTCTGAAGTCATTCATGACCTTGGCAAGTGGGATTTCAGTGGAATGGAGTGTACAGATTTCCAGTGAAATGGGTGGAGGAGAGAATGGGATGTGAGGAAATGAACGCAGTAAAAATAAACAACACGTTAGATAAATTGTCTCTTTTGTCATGGAGTGGAGAAATGGAGCAATACTTGGTGGGGAAGGTGGGAATGACACGGTTGGCGTGCTGAAGGGAATGATCCTAGAGAGAGGGAAAATTCACACGATACCCTTGAAAGAACCTTTTTACAAAGCTATTAATATCCCCATTTCATAGATGATAAAACTTTTTCACATAGTTTAATTACATCCCTCAGGTCACAAGATGGTAAATGACAAAGCAAGAATGTGAACTCATATCTGTGCGGTTTCAAAGTCCAGTGTCACTATATCACCTGTTGTAGGCTGAACACTAACCCCCGAGAGATGCTCACATCCTAATCTCTGAATCTGTAATATGTTCCCTTATATGGTAAAAGAGATTTTGCAGGTGTGATTAAGCCAAGCGTTTTGAGATGGGAGAGGATCCTGGGTTACCCAGGTGGGCCCACTGTCATCAGAGGGGTCCTTATAAATGATGACAGGAAGATCAGTGTGGGAGGTAGGATATGTGGTGATGGGAGAAAGGGTTGGCATGATGTGATGAAGGGGCCTTGAGCCAAGGAATGCAGGTGGTCTTTAGAAGCTCAAAGGGGCCAGAAAATGGATTTTCCCCTCGAAGCCTCTCAAAGAAACCAGCCCTGCCTACACCTTGGTTTTAGCCCAGAGAGATTTATTCTGAGCTTCTGAACTTCAGAAGTATTGGATAATAAATTTATTATTTTAAACCGTTAAGTTTGTAGTTATTTGCTACAGCAGTGATAGGAAACTAATATACCACCTTGACCATGTTAATTATTGGTAGGATGGTCTATTGCCCCTTAGCTTAGGTGAAATTGTTTTATGATGGCAGTATATAATAATTAGATTGAATAAATAAATTAAACACTAACTTCTACATTTAAAATATTACTTTACTTGACCATCAAGACAAGGATGACATTCTTACTCATACACAACTTCTTGGGGTATTTTTGAAACTTCTGACGATTCCTGTGGCAAATATTTTGGGTCCCAGGCTCTCAGTAGCCCTTGACAAAGAATACGAGTAGCTGCAAATCTAAAGGCTACCAAGTTGCCTCTTGAACTCTAGGGGCCATAGGCTTCTTAAATCTGATCTTTCTCATGTCCAGGAAAACACCTTTCTTACCCCCATCTTTTCTAGGTGTTCTCTATTGCATTTGATGAACCAGAAATCTTGTGATTTGGGCAGGTGGGCCTTTTATAGAGTTTTATTTGATCTGATTTATAATTCAAAAGGGTGAATTTTAATCTCTGCCACCAACATGGTCATAGCTCTTTACACTGATAATCAAATTCCAGATCATATATAACAAATAAAACTTAACAATGTCCTACACGCTTTACATGAATATTGCTCTGCTTCAGGAAGAAGTAGGTTGAATGAAGGAAGCATAGGTTTAGCTCACAAGAGTCTACATACATTGTAAACTGCTGCTTCTGATTCCAAGTTTTTCTTTTAGCTTTTTGATCGGTGATAGCTTTTAGCCAATTTGGATTATTAATGTTAAGAATGTACACCTGGGAAAATGAAACAGGCTCTAATTTTTTTGTTGTTGTTAAAAAATATTATAACTGCTTTTCAAAAGTAAATATGACAATCATTTGGGCTGTGTTATCCAAACTTAATGAGTAAGCCTGTGAAAAGTGTCCAGAGAGCTAAGGTACAGTAATTTGGAATCTTCATACATTCCATCAGATGGGTGTGAGAAAATATTACTGAATCTTACTGACATAAAAGGACTCTCTCTTGTTCAGTACAAAGTGTAACCACATCTGTGAAGAATTCTTTAAGAGCAACTGTGACTGGGGTAATATGGCTTAGGAATTCTGCTGAGGAAATGCATAGGAAAATTGGGATAGCTTGTGGTTTTGTTCACTGAAACTCTGAAATGAATATAAATATTGAAAAATGTTGATGAATTTAATATTAAATAAAATCTGTAATTTTAACAAATAGCTTTTAAAGAAAAGCATAATCCTTCTCTCTCACAACAACCTGGCTTGTGGTAGAACTGAGATAGGTATTGTTTCACAGGGAAATTTGCTCTCATTGTAAATTAAAGATAATTATAACTTTGACTTGTCTATGTGCTCCTCCTCTGGACTTTATATTAATTTATTTTTAACTAATATTTATGGGAACAGTGTAGAAAATGGTATTTATAGTCATATAGTAATGTAAATTCCAGATTCAGGGTCACCTGTCCAACTTTCCAATAAAATATGCACTCTATTTGCCACCTGGAATAGTAGCAAGGTTATCTTACATGAAAATAAGATTTGATGAGGCTCTTTAGTTCCACCACAGCTAATACTAATTTCATTTTTGGCTCAAGGTCTCAATGAATGTTTTGGCTTATTTATTTGGCATTATTAAGTTGGATTAGATTGCATGAGAACATTGCAATAGTTTGTGGTTTGTTCACTGAAACTTTGAAATAAACATAAATATTAAGCAATGCTAAGGAATTGAAGAAATGTCAGGCTTCCAAGCAAATAGATATTAAGTAACGTAGAGTATATGTATGTATATTTTTTTCTAAATCTACACATATATATATATATATATATATATATATATATGAAATATACTTGAGCTGTGAACTCAGATATTAGAAAAATACCCTTATATCTTAATATTTGTTTCCTGATGAGACACTTGAGGGATATATATATATATATATATATATATATATATATATGTATTTTTTTTAAGATTTTTATTGGGGAATTGGGGGGATGGGAACAGTGCTGGGGAATTGGGGGGAAGGGGAACAGACAAGTTGCTGCTGTTTTGTTCTTCAGTCTAGTTGTGGAGGACGTTGCTTCACCGGCCCAATTTGGCACCATCATTGCTCTCTTCCCGGGCGAGGCAGATCAGTCGCTGGCTTCTGGACGGCCGCTCACTGCGGCTGCTGGCCGCTCACGCTGGCTGCTGGCTACACACGGTAGCCCATGGCAACCCACTGCAGCAGGGGCTGCAGCCTACGCCATCGCCGGCGACTCACGGCAGCCCAGCTCCAGGTTGAGCTGTTGTTCAGCATCTTAGCTGTGGAGGGCAGTGTCACTGGCCCTCATATGTGGGATCCAAACCAGGGCCCTCTGGCATCCCAAGCGAGTTCTTAATCATCGCGCCACTCGGCCAGCCCTTGAGGGATATTTTTAGGCAGAATTTGCTTGAAACTTATTGCCACTCCCAAGATCTACACAAGAGTAGTTAAATTATGTTATATCCTCCAAAAAATTCTAGATTATCTGAACCTAAATTTGTACTTGGCAGGAAAAGCATTATAACAGCTTCAAGATGACCAGCCTGCCAGAAGAGAGAAATTTTATTTTTCCAAGGCTCATTACAAATTATACATTGGCACTTTATAAAATGGATTGTGGATTGTGGATTTTGGATCTTTCTTTATTCCTTTATTCCTATTCCAAAGAAGTATGATGAATCACTTTCTACCTCTGACCTCTAAGGTATTTTTTTTCTTCTTCAAAAGCACAGAAAACATTGCTATTGTATGCAAATGGTAGCAATACTATCAAGATATGATTTGGAGGTAGTATTCTGAAATAGTTTATTTTAAAAGAAATGAAGTTAATTTTTATCATTGAGCATTAGAACTGAGAAAAATATTTTTTCCCAAATGACGTTTTGCTGAAAATCTAGACTAAAGAAAAGACATTGCATTGATTTGAAACAGTGATACACGGCTTCAACTATATTAGGTAATGGTCAGAGGTTAAAGAGCTGGGAAGCCATGAAGAGGCAGCTAAAAAAGGCAGGGCTTATCATCGGAATTCCATGCTAATTTCTACATGATCAGATAGCACAATTTGTAATTTATTAATGACTCTTGACCAACAAATATATTTGTTTTTAAATGTTTACAATAATGCTTGTCTTATACTACAATGCTTTCGGGAAATGAAGTATCTAAGCTTTAAATAATTGGCAAGATGTACAAATTTAGTTTATATTATTTAGTTGCCTTCTTTGTGCAGGTATTTCCTACCTCTACATGACTCTAAAATCTCACATTCACATCAACAAATGTAGATGATAACTGTCCATATAACTTGCCAAAGCGTATGGATTTTTAAATGTGACACTTAACCGTGGACAACACTGGAACTATTTGGTCTGTCGGAAAAGTCATGATGCATTTTTGCAATGAACATAGAAAACATATGCCATGACGTTTCCGACAGCCCAATATATAGAAGTGAGGTCATGTAGTCATTCCTTGTAATCGTTTCACTTACCTCACGGTCACAACTGCAGTCCTCACTTTTACTAGTTCATGTTTTCTTGCAAAGCATTCCTAAAAATACATGATTTTTCTCTGCTTTAGACCCATACAAACTGCATGTTTTTCTACTAATCCTTTATGCATGCTTGACAGGCCCCGTTTTCAAATACAATATGATGTTTTACTTTCCTGAATATTAAAAACGAATCCCTTCTGTTCCCTCTTTTTATCAGAGTGTATGGTGTCATATCTGTGGTAACAGCTGTTCCTTAGCACTATGTTTTGAATTTGTATTAATCGATTTTCTCCTTGCTTATGGCTTTTATTAACATTATTGTACATGTATTAGAGGTCCTATACTTCTTAGGAAAAACAAAGATCTAAAAAGAGTTTCATTTAGAATTCATTTCCTATGGGTTAATGGAAAGCAATAACTATAAACAATAAAACAAAAATCCCTTTAGACCCTATTTTATTCTTCCCTGATAGTGTAACTTTTGCCAAAAATGCTTTTATTTCAGGCCCCCTTTATTCTTCAGATAATACAAAAGCCTCACTTCAGAGAGACTTCTGTAAATAAGCATATATTAATAGGTATGTGTTGAATTACAGTACACTGATTATTTCTCTCAAAGACAATTGAAATTGATGATTGTTCATTTGACTTATTGCTTTTGGTTAGTAACAAGATCCTAGGATAGCAGAAACCATGGCTATTTTGTTCACTATCACAGAGGAGGCCAAAGGTGGGTTTTCCGCTCAGATATCGGGCCTCTGAGGGATGGAGGAGAGTCAGGCATAGGTCGGACCAGCTCTGCCTGAAGGAGGCGAAGCTGGGGGCAGTGGGTGTGTGGAGAGACGGACAGTGCTACGGCTTAGCAGTCAGCTTGCATGAGGGACATTGCTGAGGTGAGGTTTGTGTGTGCAGCAGACCCTGCAGGGTGGTCCAAGCATGTGACATAGGGGCAGAATGGCAGAGAGGTGTTTGGAGGGACAGACAAGCCCCAGACCTAGCAGTTTCTATAGCTCTGATGTGGAGATTGAATTCAGTCAAAGCACAATGTCAGGGTCAGTTGACTAATTGTAGTGTGATTTATTGGCAGATAGTTGAGCATAAACATTTTTAAAATGGAAGTCTGCCAAATATAGTTATGAAATAATCTAAAAGATGATCTAGCTATAGTGAAAACACATATTTTGAAGCTGTAGATTTTTTTTTTTAAGCTGAGCATCCTGCCACCTGTTGGCAGCTCAGCGGC
>NW_017731892.1:359662-381613 GCF_001890085.2 Hipposideros armiger
TAAAACAGATTTTGACAGACATAAAGACAGAGATCAACAGCAATACTATCATAGTAGGGGACTTCAACACTCCGTTGTCACCAATGGACAGATCCTCCAGACAGAAAATCCACACGGAAACAGTGGCCTTAAACGACACTTTACCAGCTGGATTTAATTGATATTTTTAGAGCATTTCACCCCAAAGCAACAGAATATACATTCTTCTCAAGTGCACATGGAACATTTTCCAAGAAAGTTTAAATCCCCTGCTCTTTGAAAGGCACTGTTGAGAATGATCAGACAAGTGATAGACTGAAAGAATATATATGCAAATCATAACTATGATACAGGGCTTGTATCTATAATATATCAAGAACTCATAGAATTCAATAGTTAGAAGATAACTCCATTAAATTACAGCAGACACTTCACCAAAGATGTATGTGATAGAAATAAGCACATGGGATGTTCGACATCATTAAATATGTAAATGCAAATTAAATTTAAAAAAACCTCACAGCATGTATATGAAAATGGCCAAAAGTAAAAACTCTAACCATACACTGTTTTGGGTGGGATGTGGCCCCAAAACACCACAAACTGCTTGTGGGAGTGGGAATTCTATAAACTGCTTTGGAAAACAGTTTGTCATTTTCTAAAGAGGTTAAATGTATGCCTTCTTTATGATTTAGCTATTATATTTACCCAAGAAAAAATAAAGTACATATCAGGACAAAGACTTGTACACACACACACACACACACACACACACACACACACACACACACACAAAGTACTTGGCGTAATCATGGTAGCCTGAATGTATGGACGTTTTTTAACAACTTCCCTGAGGTGTAATTGTTAGAAAATCCTGCACATATTTCATGTATATAATCTGATGAGTTAGGACATAAGCATGTACCCGTGAAACTGGCACTGGACTCAAGGTGAGAAACATATCCATCACCTCCTAGAGTTTCCTTGTGCTTCCCCTCCATTTTTTGTGGTGAGAACAATACAGAAACCAAAGAGTCAATAGCATGAAAATATTTTTTCATACATCAAAGGCTTTGTGCTACAACCACTGACAAATACTTCTACAGTCATCTGAAATAAAACATGAAGTGTACACACATACGTACAGGGAAAACTAGTGATGTCATAAATACACATGAGGATTAAATATCTCCATTTACACTTGCTTGAGAAACACTTTCGAATAGGAAATACTATTCAAGTTCAAGGACTGAATGATTAAACCCAACTCCATTTTGTTTGGTCAGATGTGAAAAAATACATAGGTAATTGGTAGGCAAGATTTCAGTGTACCCGAATCCAATTACATGGTCTTCAAAACACTAGTGAAATAAAAGTTAATGAGACATTTTAAAAGACATTACAATTTTATGGTACTGATGTATTTTGAAAAATGGCAAGGATAAATGTAAATTTAATATGCTGAAATACATTTTCTGTCTTCATTTTGGAATTTCAACTAAAAGGAATGATTCATTCAATAGTGAATAATGAATATGTATACACACGCACATATTATATATATATATATTTATATATAATATTTGGTGTGTTTTTAATTAAAAGTTCCCTTTGTTCTTTGTTCTTTTCTTTTTTAACATTGGTCTTGGTTTACCAATTGTCCAAGAAATTTGGTTGGTTATATTCTCATTGTCCTCTAAATTACAGTAAATGAAGGGAACAATTGCTCCAAAGCAGCACTAGTTAAGATATGATTGAACATGCACCAATGCTAACAAAAATAATTACAACCATGAACTCATATGAGTGTAATAAGTATTACAGTCAGGAGTGAATTTGTTTGGCACCTCTACAGAACACTTGTTAAAATGTGTTCTTTTTTTCTACAACTGAAAGCGATACACATTTACTATTATATAGTCATATTTTTACTGAATAGAGACTTATTTTGTAAGTTGGTGTTATAATGAAACCCCTTCAGTTGATTAAATGGATGGTTCATAAAGAGACAGTTTATGATCTGTAACTATATAAAAGCAAATGAAAAAAATGAGAGGAATTAGTGTAAGGCACATAACATGTTATTTACACCAGAAAATCTTATTTGATCATAAACATGGGTACCCTTACCGAAACACAGAATTTATTAATTTGTAGGTTAATCTGCACATTTTAAGCATTTATTTTAAAGATTCTAATCGCCATATCCTCAATATAGCAGGGCTGCTATATTGAATAAGTAATAGATGTGCATATTGATAAGAAGGGTTTACAGTTACCAATTAATTTGTCTTCTGCTATTTTATATTGAAAGCTGTTTTTAATTTCTCTATGAAATTCTGAAATTGCTGAGACTTTGTTCAGTGTTATCTATGCAGTGAACACTCTTCATTTCTAGAAGATAGTTCATCACTCTTTTAGCTGTGTTGTTAAGAGCACCTGGTCTGTCCCCTAGGACTTCACACATAATATGTACTGAAGAAGATTGATGAATAAATATAATTTGATTCTGTGAATTATGTATTTTTTTCTTATATATGCTTATCTCATTCTCTGGACTATAAAATCTTTAAGGACCACATGTTATTCAAAACATTTTACTTTTATAACTTAACATAGTGTTAACCATAGTAGGCGTTAATTCATGTATTAGTTAGCTATCCTTTTGACTGCAAGTAACCGGAAGCTTAAGGGAATGTAGATAATTATTCTCATAGAGCAAGGAAACGAGAGATGTTCATTCTAGGTTTCATGTAGAACTCAATCATTGCATTCTTTTCATCTTTCTGTTCTGCCATTTTAAATGTCACAGGTGGCTGGTATACGCGCCTTCTTTCAGAGTCATGTCTTTGTTCAGGCAAGAAGAAAGCAGAGGAAAAAGGTTTTTTCATTCTGATGTTTTAAAATTTTTGTGGATGGGAAACTTTCCCAGCAGACTTTCCCTCATGTCTCATGAGGAGAACTAGGTCATATGCTCCCTTGAGACCAGTGAGTGGTCAATAAAATGGAAGTTATTATGGAAGATTTAGACCAATCATGATTGAGTCTCTGGGACAGGGGTTTATCACCCCAGAGATCAATAGATTCTGCATTCAAGCTGAACAAAGTGTTCTTTAGTTAGCAGGGGAAATGGGGACTGTGGAGTAGTGGATGGACAATATCTGTTACAGTAAATATTACATGAATAGAATTAGATTTGTTAAAATGAATTAATCATGTCACATGCTATGCACAATTGCATCTTTATATTTTTATTTGGATTTGTTTGGCAAGATTCGATATGAGCAATTTCTGTTTCCTTGAGGATAATTACAAATTATAAATCCCTTTATCTTTTTAGTTATGCTGGAAAAGTAAATATGCACTATTGAAAAGGTGCATTGTTTTCATCAGCTCTTTTTCTTAATGCAAGCCTTGCCCTTAAAATTGAATGGGAAATTCAAATGTTAATTACGTTTTCTGTCTTTTCTTAGGCCTGAGAAGATAAATATGAATGTCGATTCCATTTACCGCTTAATTGAGGAAACACAGATCTTCCGGATGCAGCAGTCATCAGCCAAACCACCTTGTGACATGGTGGCGCCTGCCTCGTGCCCGCGTGATACCTGTACATCCTGCTTGCCTCTTGGTGGGCCGCGGTCTCATGGCCCTCACCACTACTGTGCTGGCTCGAGCAGCGCCAACGAATGGGACATTTGTGAAGAGCTCCGCCTGCGGGAACTTGAAGAAGTCAAGGCCAGAGCGGCTCAGATGGAGAAGACCATGCGCTGGTGGTCCGACTGCACTGCCAACTGGAGAGAAAAGTGGAGCAAAGTTCGCGCCGAAAGGAACAGTGCCCGGGAGGAAGGACGACAACTCAGGATAAAGTTAGAGATGACAATGAAAGAGTTGAGTGCGCTGAAAAAGAAGCAGAGCTTGCCACATCACAAGGAGGCATCAGAAGCTAGAGGGACCCAGGACCCGAAGCGTCCCGGTTTCACAGAACTGTCCTATGCACAAAGAGACCAATTTCAAACCGGTTCCCAAACATGTGCATCGATCAGAGAGTGTTTGGTGAAAAGAGCATTTCCTTCCAAGGAGAACACAGACAGTAAGGTAAGGAAAAAGCCCTCAGAGGAACCCAGGCATTATGGCATATTGGAACGCCCTGTATAGAGATGCGGAGGAAGGGGAGAATCATAAACCCAGTGGTGACTATGTTTGCTCGACCTGCCACAACTAAGTACCACAGACGGGGTAGCTTCACCAACAGGAATTAATTTCCACACGGTTCT
Organism: Hipposideros armiger; assembly: GCF_001890085.2. Taxonomy (NCBI): domain Eukaryota; kingdom Metazoa; phylum Chordata; class Mammalia; order Chiroptera; family Hipposideridae; genus Hipposideros; species Hipposideros armiger. The sequence continues at coordinate 363,916 of NW_017731892.1, forward strand.
GGAGGCTGCAAGGCTGAGCTCACGGTGTCAGCAGGGTTGGTTTATTCTGAGGCCTCTCAGGCCTGACGGGTGGCCCTCCTCTCCCTGTGCCTTCAGATCGTCTTTTCTCTCTGTGCGTGTCTGGACCCTAGATTCTTCTTCTTAGTGTTCCACCACCAGGCCCATCCTAATCTCTTCATTTTAACTTCAGGACCTCTTTAAAGACCCTGTCTCCAAATACAGTCACATTCTGAGGTCCTGGGGGTCAGGAATTTTGACAGGACAAAATGCAGCCCATATTGGTGATCTTAAAAATGTTTTTTTTTTAGCAAAAATTAACCCAGCGTTTTCTATGGGAAAAGAAACTATTTGGAGAGATTTCTCTCCATTTATCCCAATGATGTCAATAATAATAAATTATTGTGTGAACATTTAGTGTGGTTTGGGACTTGGGCCTCACAGTGAATTCCTATAAAATGGGCACCACAGGCCAACACCTTTAAGAAACGCTTCGTACTGCCCACTCTAGGAATTTCTTGGTATACATAGACTCTTGAAGTTCCTAAAAATTCTGCACAAAATTACCTTTTAAAATCTTTCATTTAGTCTAGCAGTTCATACACTTATTTATCTATGAACCACGCCCCCTCCTTTAACTTGGTAAATATTATTAACGACCCATGGAATACACTTTGGGAAACTTTTCTCTTTTTATAGGATCAGTTTAAAGTGTTATTCCTTTCTATTTAAGTCCATCTCTAAAAACATAAAATTGCTCTTCTAGAATTCCAGATACAATTTTAAGGCTTTCCATGATGTATGGAAGTTATGGTAAATATAACCTAAATTTCATTCTAAATGAAAAATGTTAAAAGATTGCAATAATGTAATTATTTATGCTTATTCAGCTTTCCAGGTTTGTTTAAAATGTTTTTTAGAAAAATATAACAATCTAGTCTGTTAGTCCCATTGTGTACATGTTTGGGAAAATGCTGTATATTCTCAAAATTCAGTTGCATTTATGTATGCATTTGAATGTAGTGACGGTAATGAGGACATACAGCTTACATAAGTTGCTCTGAATGTACAAATTATTTATTATTACAAATAATAGACACTGCATTAAAGAATGTGAAAGATTTCCCAAATAAATTTTGCTGAGAAATTCTCAGTATCTTGGGACTTCATTTGTAATTTCTTTGTATCCTCAGTGTCAAGAACAGATCATACATAGTAGGTATTTATTAAAAGTTTGTTTTTTCAGGAAACAAACATAGTTAAAATTCCTTGTGATGGTAGTGAAATAAGTATTGGCTGTTAAAGATGCTTCAATTAGTTGTTTTTATTTTTACCCATTTCCCTGCCAACTCTAAGCCTAATGAGAAAGGTGCTTATGTATGAATAAATTGTATTACCACAGTATTCTCCAAGGAGAATAACATGTCTTATTTTTATTTTTAAAAATAAGATACATAATAACCCTATTAATTTTTCAGAGAATGAAGAGTCATGCTAGTAACCTAACATCCTTGTACTATTTTAAAAATAAATAAGATTTTATTTGAACTTGACTATTAATTGAAATTTTATTTGAACTTGGCTTTATCTCATAACCTGTAAATTAGGGCAAATTTAAATTATAGACAAATGTTTATAGCATGGGTTTGGTGAAGTTTTGGAATTATGATATTAGATTTTAATGCAGTGTGCTGCTCCAATACATGATGTTTATGTATATTAAAATGTCCCATTAAATTTTATTTGAGATTTAGCTAGTGATCTAAAAAAAATAGTTGAATAAACAAGCCTATTAAAACATTCAAGAATTCCTTGAAAATTCTTTCTACTCTGTCCTCCAAAGATGTTAAAAAACAACCAGTTGGCTTTACTTTGAAACTCTCAAGTGTCTTGTGACAAAATAAACTTTAAAGAGAAATTCATAAGCTCATTAAATAACTCTTTACATCTGTTTAAGTTTATGCAAGGCTATTTTTAGCTGTCATTAGAAAAAGAAGACAAAGTTAAAGCAGGCTTTTTGAGAAATGTATTTTATTATAATAAGGTAGAACATAGGCAAAAAAATGGTTCAAGAATGCAAGTTAAAGTTTGGCCATATAACACTGTTAGAAAATGATAAAGAAATGAAAATAATGAATTTGATCCTGAATCATAACATTAATTTCCTTTCAAAAATATGGAAGTATTCTTTGTGACTTTTCTACTGAGAGATTTAAAAATTCCATAATAATTGCTTTGTTTTTTGTTTTTTTAATTCCTTTTAGGAAGAAGGTTCGATGCTTGACCCATTAAGATTAACTGAGGAGATGAAACTCAATCTAGATTGTCCTGATTTATTTAAGAACAGTGGTTCTGAAAATTCTGCAATGAAACCTGGATTAAGACTGCCAGCACTAAATTTGCCTTTAGAGAATGGAGTGCCTGAAATTTCAGCTTTGCAGGTGCAACTGGATGAGTTCCAAAAAATCTTATGGAAAGAAAGAGAGTGAGTGTAAAATCACTGCCTTCCCTTAACCAGGTCTGATTTTCAAACTTCTTTAAATTGTTAAGTCTAGAAAACTGGCCATTTGATGATGGATTTTACCCACGGTTAGTCATTCCGTTCTAATATTTAAAAAATGAGTTTGATATGTTCTCATTTTTTACATTTAAAAGAGTAATTTATAATTTATTAATTTTTATCATTCTTTTATTGTAGCTTTTTTGTCATCCTCTCTAGTAGCTTGACCTTAATTATATGTGAATTATTAATATATATGGTTAAACTAGCCAATGCATTATCTATTTTTTACAGCCTTATAGACTACAGTGAGTCAATAAAGTGAAAATATGTTAATAATAATAACAGACAAATCACAATTTTGTGAGATATCGATCACAAAAAAGATGCCTTACTCATTGACCATTTTTGGTACATAGGGGAGAACACCAGACTTTGAGATTCAATCACTTGGCTATTCATGTTGGCTCTGATATATTCCAGCTATATGATTTTGAGTTAGCCAAGAGTGTGCTATTTTGTCCTCTGTAAAACTATGGCTAGCTATGCTTGTGTTCCAGTTTTCTATTGTTTTGGAACAGAACTTCCCAAACAATGGTTATTGAAACAATAATCACTGTGCATCTGTTCATGACTCCTGAGAATGGCTTTGCTGTGTATGTGGCTTCTGATGGGGTAGCTCAAAAGCTGGGGGTGACTTGAAGGCTGGGAGTCGGAAGCCTCACTCACTCCCAAATTGGGCAGCTGACCTCAGATCTCCTCATGGGCCTCAGTGGTAACCCCTGCGTGTGGCCTATCCGTGTGACTTCTCGACCTCCTCACAGCTAGGTGGCAAGTGAACGTCTTAAAGGCACAGAGAGCAATGGTGTTTTACTGACCTTGCCTCAAAAGTCACAGAGCATCACTTCTGCTATGGTGGAGACAGTGTCAAAGGCTGACTTGGGTTCAAGAAAGAGGGGCTCCCTCCACGGGAGGAATGTCAAGGTCATGTTATAATAAGAGCATGTAGGATGGGACCATTGTGGCAGCCATCTTCAGGAAATGCAATCTGCTATTGCCTTCTGCACTAAAGTATTATAAGGATCAAACACAAATAAGTCTGGGAAAGTGACCACTAATATCAATTTCTCAATATGCTTTTTTGTTCCTGTTTGAGGGAATATTTATAGAATATTTGATGCACTTTAAAATGTTGTCCCCAAATTTGAAAAACATTTTACCAACTCTCTAGTTATAAGACTCATAAAAGGCACAATAAAAAAAAATGGGAGTATTATATAATATATATGAATATAATTATATATTATATAATGGCTTCAACGTCCGTGGTTTAAGTGGATTGAAATAGTGATATGTATGCACACACATATTCCACAAGAGCTATACATTCTTTATCTGCCATTCCTTTTCTGTCAGCCAGAAGTTTCTCATTAGTCCCTCACAAATTTATTCACACCACTAACTCCTTTTTCAGATTCTCTGTCTATGCCTCACTATATGAATAGATTGTTATAATACAAGGATCTGGGTATATACATAGGACAAATATTTATTATTGTACCAGCAAGCATAGATTTGCAATAGAGGCAATCAATATTAGTAGAAAAGGGAATAAAATTGAATTAATTTTTAGGCCTGCACCCATCTTAACAATTAACTTTATCTGGAACTGTAGGTCTCACTCAAATTCTAAACTGTGTTTTCTTTCTTGGAGGATTTAACCTGTTAGTGGCTATTGACTTCTCTCTTCTTTTCATATTTATGTAACTTTTATTACAGTATATTGGCTATTGACTTCTCTCACATCCACACACACACACAGTTACTTCGCTGACACAATATAATGGAAACAACATGAAATTGCTCCTTCCTAGAGGTGAACTCCCTAAGGCGCCTGTTTTAATGATACGCATATGTATCCTTACTCTGGCATTCATATACATACACACATCCATGTATATTTGACTTCCTCGGAATAAATTAGCAGCCTCCATAGAAGCAAATTCTCCATTGTCAACAACTTCAATATGGAAACCATAGGCCAAGGAATGGGAAGCAGAGGCCTTTGATTGTACGTGGCCTTCTCATTCCCTGTTTTAAGAAACTATCCCGTGGGCGTTAGGTGTCCATGAATCATCATTAGCATGCAATCCACTTGGGGCGATTGGACAGCCTTTTTCTATCACAAGAGAATGTTTCCCAAGGATACAGAATAGACTGTTGCCATAAATCTGTCTAATCATTTTAATTCCTCCTCCTGGATTCTCAGCGAGTGGGTTGGCTGGGGTTGAGAAGATGTGAATGTGTTTTTTGCTGTGTTCCCAGCTAGTGGGGAAATGCTTGACCGGAGCCCAGAAATGAGTCTAGAGGACTCAGGGACTCAGGGCACCGCCTCCGCCACTGTCACTGACAGGAAACCTCTCAGGGAATCCACTAAACTTTCTTACATTATTTGTATCAGAGGGCTGTTCAGGTTCCTGTGTAATTATCCAGTGTGTGCAAGCTCCTCATGTCTTGAGAATTTGTATATTTCTGACCTCTTAGGTAAAGACTCCGCAGCTAGAAAATTTGAGGTGAGGACAGGAGACCTGACCCTCTCAGAGACTTAGGGGCACCTAAACATTTAAAAACTTCGGCAATATCAAATCTTAAGTAAGGGAGATGATGAGGTAAAATACGTTGATGAACTGTTTTAACATTTAGAATTAGTTCCCCAACTAAACGGTCGATGGTCCTTGTGTCTCTTAGAAAACATTTCCTTTGTTTCCTTTCAGCCGAGCTTCCGTTCTTCCCTTCAGTTTTATTTTCTTAATTTGTTTTCTGTGTAAGCAGAGTAGTATGCTTTCATGATTTTGCTTTGCATCGTTAAGTGTTGATGTTTTTCTTAATAAAATGAGATTTAAAATCTTAGTAAGAGGGTACAGAATATTAAACATGCTTCAAAGATAAGCATTAGGTAGAAATCCATATGTGTGTGTGTGTGTGTGTGTGTGTGTGTGTGTGTGTGTGTATACAATGAACAAATTGGCATGCAATTCTAGTTCATATTATTTAATGTAATGTTAAAAATTTGAAGGTAAAGCCTGCTGTCACCAATGGGATATGAGGTAAATCTTTGCCATTTTTTTAAAAGTAATTTGTGGTATTTATTTATTTATTCAGCTTTACTGAGGCATAATTGATGAATAAAGTTTGTATATGTTTAAGATGTACCATGTGATGTTTTGATGTACATATATGTTGTGAAATGATTATCCCAATGAAGCTAATTAATACATTCATCGTCTACAAAGCTATTATTTTTTGCATGATGAGAGCCCTTATGAGCTACCCTGTTGGCAAATTTTAAGGATACAATACAGTATTGTCAACTCTCATCACCATGCTTGCGTTAGATTCCCAGAACTTACTCTTATTATAGCAGAGTTTATACCCTTTGAGCATCACCACCTCACTTTCCACACCCACCTCTGCACCTGCAACCACTCTTCTACCACCTGATTCTGTAAGTTCAACTTTTTAGATTCCACGTATGAGGGATAGCATACAGTATTTGTCTTTCTGTGGCTTATTCCACTTAGCATAATGTCCTCTAGGCTCATCCACGTTGCCACAAGTGGCAGGATTGCCTTCTTTTTTATGGCTGAACAATTTTTCTACTATATATATGTTTTTTTTCCATCTGTCCACTGACACTTAGGTTGCTTCCATATCTTGGGTATTGGTAACAATTCTGTAATGAACATGGGAGTGCAGACATCTTTTCAAGGTACTCAGCCACCTTTGCAATTGGAGTGCAGACATTAGATCTGAGAGTAGCGATTCGGAGGCAGCCACCTGGTCTTTTTAGCAGAAGCTAGTGCTCCAAGAAAGGGAGCACCCAGGATCCACTCTGGTGAGGAGGAAAGCAGTGGTGGCAGCTCTGTCTTATTTCCAGAGGAGCTAGTAGCCTCTGGTCTGTGTTGACACCATCCTGTGTCTCCACTTGTTGGTATTGAGGTCATGCTGTGCTGTCTGTACCCTAATGGGGGCCTCATTGGGTGCTGATGGGAAGGTTTCAATAGCTTTATGTTTGTTTCTCCTGCCTTCATGGGTTTCCCATTTGCTTCTTTGGCTCTTCCAGACATTCTTTCAACTATTAATATCCTCTTCTGCCTTAATTAGCTAATATGAGTATATTTGCTTGTCAGATACTTAATTGATACCAGAAGAGTGTACAGGCAACAGGCAGAGAAGGTGACAGGTGGTGGGGTCTTCCCAGGACCAGTTCTGTGGAGTAAGAGTGGGTGGGCTTTGTTCCTGGGTGCATCACCTCCAAGCCTCGGGTCTCTGGTCCTCCTGGATGTCTCCAAGCTTAATGATACTCTTTAAATAGCTCTTTTCTAATTAACTATGTATAGCTTTGGCTATTTGCTAAAAGGTTCTGAAATTGAAAGATGCTGAAAGACATTACTTATAAATAGCTGGGAATTCAATCAGACAATAGAAATATGCTGTTCATTGAAAGTACCTTTGTAAAAATTTTTATTATTTATAGTTTAATACTTAGTTTAAATTTTGGATGAATAGAAAAATGGATATCTAAATGTTACTATAAGTTGATTATTTTTCTCTGGTAAAAATATCTGACATTTAAAGGACTTTAAGAAAATACTGATTAGATATTTCACAATGAATTTTCACGCAGTTTTTAAATGATTAATATTTATTCTTGGATATTAATGTTTCAGGAATTTTTAATCCCTGAAAAATATTTTGTCCAATCTTCCTGCTTAGGTGTCTAGATTTTATTTCCAGTGATTTTGGGATCATGATACTTTTCAAAGATTGCATAGAAATACAATCATACTTTCCCTAAAAATTATTTTGGTTCACACTTTATCTTTATATTCTGCAAATTTTATATATTTAAGCAATCTGATTTTTAAAAGTTTATATCATCATGTTAAAATGCTATATTTTCACTGAGCTTTATCTTAGTTTTGTTAAAAGAATTGTGATAAAATGTGCAATACCCTTCAGTGTGAAATTTGTTTTTTCTTTGCCTTCTTGTAGTTCAAATAGTATGATGATAGTTTAAATTTTCATTACATTTTTAAACATATAACTAATCACTTATGGAAAACTCTCTAAAATATAAATTGATTAGGCCAGAAAATTAGGATTTAAAAAGTCCCTGTGCTGCATAAATTTAATTGTGCAATGTCCTTAATGCTTGCTTGCATAGTCACAAAATTTGTTAGATGAGGCTTTACTAGAAAATATTCAAACATCACATTGTCATTAATTTTATGAATTGCCTCTCCTCTCACTTCTCTGACTAAATTGTACCTTTTTATATAATAAAACTACAAATTTTCTTTCAGTAAACTAACAATTATGTTGTTTTATTTAAGATACATACCAAGAGGGTAAATATGCTAATCTACCTTAAATAAGAAGTACAAATCATTATTCATTTTATATATTTTGAAAAAATCACATTATTTCTATGTTATGAACTGAATTGGAATACATACGCTAAGTCTAGATATAATCTAGATATAGTTATATCTTTATAATGTATCTGCATTTATATATAACTAATATTAAAACTGTAATAAATATCTAGTTTGAAATGTCCTCCTTGAGCTTTCTTACAACATCCTAGAAGGAACACTTACCTCAGTAATTTGGATGGCATTTTTGAGGATTAGCACTTATTCTACAGTAATAATAAATCATTATTTTAATGTGAATTCTTTTGGCTAACATTATCATTTGATTTATTAAAATATAACATTGAAAGCTGGCATTGATTTTTCAACAAGTATGATTTTAAACTTGTAAATTTAAAAGTCTTGACATTTTTCAAATTTTCAGGTATAATTTTTATATTATTCTATTTATAAATAAAATAATTTTCAAAATTAATTTCAAGAAAACTTATGAATGTATGCTTTAATACACAAATGTAATCAATATCCTTTAATAAAAATTGTTAATCAATTTTGTATATACCTTTTCCTTTAATTCCTATTTAATTTCTGAGAAAGAAACATTCCCGTAGTCTACACATGTAACTCCAGTTAAATTAAAATATAGGAGAAAATAGGAGAAAGTCAATTATTTTGATATGTGCAAAACTAAATGAAATATGTTTAACCTACTATAAAGCTAATTGACAGGATAACAAATTAACCCAACTTTTATTGAATGTTTTTAAATTTTATTAAGCTGACAAAGGTTTTCTGTCATTACAATGATCATATATAAACATAAAAAGATTGGGACACAGCATAGCTAAAATTAAATACATTCTTAAAATTATTTTGAATTTGTGAGTCTATTTTGCTTTTAATTCTTTAGAAGGCGCTCATCTTTGGAAAAAGAAATAAAACGACTGGAGTCAGCTGTATCTTTATGGAAATGGAAGTATGAAGAGCTGAAAGCGTCCAAGCCAAAAAATGTGAACGAGGTATGGAGACATGCAATATAGAGGAATAAATGAAACTGGGGTTTTCTCTGTCCGATGTGTACACGCATGGGCAGAGGCAGAAGGCTCCACAGAGGAGAGGGATGGAGGTTAAAACACTGAACCTCCTCTGTAAGAGGAATATTGGAACTCATGCATCTCTAGTGGACTCAGTCAAGCTCAGGCCATAAACAGTCTTGTTCTAAATAACACGTTTTTAATGATCAACCACCTGACACAATTAACTCTTCATTTCAGGCACACGCGAGGGGATTGCTGATGATGCTCTGCATCATAACATCCACACTAAATAATTTTATCTTATTCTTTGATCAAGCAGTCTGAAAATATCGATAATCTCAAGTGTATTTAGCTTCTGTTCATATTGGTTTTATCGTTATTCAGGGTCAGCCACTTCCTTTTATGTTTTTCTTTTGCATTTGCATTAATAACATTCTGTCATGAACCCTTTCCCTCTCAATTATTTTTAATATTCATCATTTAAACACTATTAATTGTACATTTTCTGTGTACTAAAGCATTGTGCTCGGTAAGTACACGGGACAGAATAAGGAGCAAAGTAAAGCAAAAGACTGAGCAAAAATAAGGACATGCTAAATGTTCTCAAATGACTGAACTCTTAGTTGATGCATGTGCAATGTATGTATGTTTATATACAGATACACACACACACACACACACACGCACTTACACACACCATATGTATGCTGACAGACGCCTAAAGAAACTGAGTCTCTAAATCAATTGTGGAATTGTGCCTTACTCTAAAGCACTCTTCCATCGGCTGTTAACTTGGTAAGCGATACTCTTCCTTGTGAGTGAAGTCTATGAATGCTTCTTCAGGTTTGCTTCCAGCAAGTGATCAAGTTAGAGACATTAACCGAAGTCTGCGGAATTCAGATGGTGGAATGTTCCAGAAGCTTAGTTGCCAGCATATGCTGAGTTCTGGATCATATGCAGGCACCCCAATGGCCACAGAGCACGGTCATTATCATGCACAAGTTAAAAAATAGTCAGTTGTGAGGCCAGCCGAGCTCAGTTGCTTAAGACCTCGCTCAAAGGTTTGAGCTCTGAGCAACCGCGGTTGGAGTCCGGCCCGAGCTGAGTTGCTGCGGAGCTGCCAACAGGTAGCAGGATGGCTCAACTAAAAAAAAAAAAAAAAAAAAAGCTGTGTTCACCCTGAGGGCCACTGAGATTCGAAAAGAGGAAGTGCTTTTGCTAAGATCCTTAAACAAACATCTCCTGCTTTAAAAAGCATTTGTAAAGAAAAGTTAATTTCACCGAGAACCACTCAAGGTTAGTCCGAGAATGTTTCTCAGTGAGGGGGAAATTAGACAAAGCTAACAAGCGAGACTCAGTTCATTTCTCCTTTATAGATTCATGTGGGATTTTCAGAGGCATTTTGTTTCTAGCATACACTTTGGATATATATATCCAAATATATACATATGGACTCATAGATGGACTCAGGTAGCTAACTGAACGTGATGTCTCGGTGTGAACATTTACAGTAAATTAATTTTATGCAGGAAAAATAGTTCACAAAAAAAATCATTTATGATTAGAATGTATGTGCATTTTCCCAATAATATTATGGCCTCCCAATTGAATGGAGAAAGCTAATATTTAGGGCAGAATGGCCTTAATTTTAAAAGAAACATGCATTTACTGTATCTTGCCACCAGTGGGTAGTGCAGACTTGATAATGTTAGTCTCCTAAGGCTTCTTCCCATCCAAGCAATTGCATGTTTATGTAGCAACTGGTTTTGGAAAAGTCGTGGTTTTGAGTTGGTTTGCAAAGCAATATATATATATATTTTTGAATGTTTAATGTTTTCTGTTCAAGGATGATATTTTTGGTATCAAATGGGAAAATGTGTATTTTGAGTTGCTTAACAAAGCTCTATAGATGAAAAAAAGTAAAACCAGTGTAGCATTTTACAGCATCAGTTGGGTCTATATTTCGATGCCCCTACAGAAATATATTAACACACATGTGATCCTCTTACTAAATAAAATGAGGATAGGGTTGTTGGAACAAACAAAAGTGCAAAATTTCTGTGGAAAATCTGTTCAACTAAACTTTTGAGTGCTTGTTTTAGTTAGATAAACTATGAATTTGAACAACGAATGAAAGTGACAATACATGAAAGAGTTTTTATTGTAAATGATGGAAAGTTAACTTAATCAGATATAAAGGAAAACATTGCTTGAATTATTTATATGGGTATTTTTTTTTAATATCTCTTTCCACTTCCTAAGAAGGAATTTGTGATATTCTTAGAATCTTTTGGATGTGGTATGCACATATTAAGTTATTTTTGTAAAATATTATGAAATGTTTAAAATGCTTAAAACTGAATAAATAAAAATCCTTAATCACATGTAATTATTTACATATACTTTGTTTAATTGTTTTATAATAGATGATAACAGGACAAGATTTTTACGACACATTTAGAAGTGGTGTTGTAGAGTAATTATAAGAGTAAAATATTCAAAGTACCCATACAGTTGACTGACAATCAAAAATTGTGTCTTGATGACTCCTTTGGAATTTCATAAGAATTCTTTCTTATTTCACGTCTCAAAAATTCTGAAAATGACCTTCGCTTTATGGTAGCTCTTCATCTACTATAGAAAATTTTGTGGATACCAGTATAATTCTTTTTTAGATGCTAAAACTGTTACAAGTAAATGCATTCCTGGCTAAGAACTGCTGATGGAAAGATTAGCAATTTTTAGAGTTGGAAACAGATGTACTTAATAGACCAAAATTTAGAAAAAAAATGTATTTGAAAGTCTGGTGTGCTTTAGAGGGAAATAATTCTTAAATCACTGACACTTAGAGAAGAATAAATATAAGAACTTAATTGTAAAACCTAATATGTATTTAGAATGCAACCAAGATAATGAGTAGCAGAAATGATTGCATTCAAAATGGTATTCCTATGCTGAATTTAATACTAATTCCATTTCTCCTTTGCAAGTCTGTTAATATTGATGTAGAATTAGATTATGAATTTCGAGTGTGCTGAAAGGATCATTTTTATGAAATCACATGATCCAGAAAATCAAATGTTCATGTAAGTGATACTGATCACAAATATTTTTTGTACCTTGCTTTAACAATAAATGACCAATTCTTTCCATAATGGAAGATATTTACCATAGGTAGAGGATACTGTTAACCTTTAAAAATTGGTCTCAAGCTGAATAATGAAATGTAACTTTCTAACGTTTCTTCAAAAATGTTGTGCTTTCACCTGGTATCTTTTGAAGGATTTTATTAAGAAATCTATCTTTTTTTGTGGCAATAATGCTTCTAGTAGTTTATAATTTACAATGTTGTTTTATAGAAATTTATAGTAAATGTTTATAGAGACGCAGGCTTTGTGGGGCCTGTTTATGGTACTTATAGCTTACATGGAAGCCTTGTCTTAAACTCCTCAAAGCACCTTTCTGATTTGGGGAAATAAGCAAGTTAGAATTGTGAGTTGTATGTTGCTAGAATTCTACACTGATACCTTCACTTGGAAAAAGTTCCTTGGTTTGGACTGGACCTTCCTCCATTGCCTCCTCTGGTCCTCAAGCCCTCAGGCTCGGACTGAATGACACCCTTTGCTGGGTCTCTACCTTGCCGAGTACAGATCTACAGATCCTGGGACTCCTGGGTTTCCACAACTGCACGAGCCAATTCTTATGATAAACTTTAGTCTCTCTATATATCTTACTGGCTCTGTTTCTCGGGAGAAGCCTGATGAATACCTCTAGGTCCATCCTGTTTTCTTCTAGAACAGTCACACATAGCTCTTTTACCTTCTACCGGCCAGTCACATCTTGCCATTAACCTCAGTGTACACAGCACTTTATAAAGAGGAATGGTTTCTGTCCAAAAATATCTCCCTTCACTATTTTCCCTCAAAGAAATGTGCAAGATTTTAAAAGACCTCCATCACCACGATGTGCAGTTCTGTCTGTGTTTGTTTACTGTGTGCCTTTCCCGTTCAACTGTCAGCTTCCTGCAAACATGGGTCACGTCTGCTCTATTCCCCTCCCCCTGCCTGGTGCTGAACAAAGTGGTCGTCGCCTGTGGTTACCAACGCTTCTTTCTCCAGTTCCTATGCTTGTGTTTCTGAAGGATGGCTGTGGCTGGTGCGTAAGGAGAGTCGTTAGAATCCTAGACTTGTCCTTCCTTAGCTTGATGCGGCTCTACATTCCTCAGGGCCTGAGGAAACTGCACCCCTCACATCCCATCCATCATGAACATCTGTACAACCTGTTCTTTGGAAGATGCAAATTAGCTTATCAGGCCAACAAGGAAGGCTGATAAAATACCATATTAGAATTCTGTAAATATAGAAGTACGGTGACCACATGGTATACCGCTCTGCTGTTAGAAGCTTCTTCAAGACCTTTTTAAACAAACGTAATTCAGAATCATACAAGCACTAAATTACACATGTCAGAATTAATTGAACTAATAGAGGATAATTTATAGACATTGCCAAGATAACCCTCAGAACACTGAGATGTCTTACTCAACTCTAAGACTATTATGAGAATTATGAAAGAAAATTAAGCCAGTCAGAAACTGCTTTACGTGTGGAAACAAAAAGGTAAAGAAAAAGACAGGTTGAAATCAGATGTTTTAATGTCTATTTAAGTTAAGCAACACTATTATAAAATTTAAAACATAACACAAATAATTCAGCTCATATTTAGTTCCTCTATACCAATTAATAATTTGAGAATAATGATAAAAGTGGGTAAAAAAGAAATGAATGATAAGGTCTCAAAAGGAGTTACACAGTGGCAATGGTTCCACATGGTAGGGGGCATTTGATCTGTGAAACATCTTTATTTTATATTCCAGCTGACAGGTCACTGCCCAGTAATGCAGGCCTCATGAATACAAAAATTCTTTTTTTTTTTTCCCTATAGGAAATCCCTGTGCAGGAATATCAGTTATACCAATCTGGAGATAAGGGTCCTCCTTTTAGTAAATAGCATTAGGGTTTTTTGTTTGTTTTGTTTTGTTTTTCCTGCAGGAGCAGTTTTTGTGTTGGAAAGGAGATTGGATCAAGGCATCTGCCTTCTTTTTCTTAAGAGTATGTTCATCTCACCCCCACCACGTACTAACGCCAAAGGTATTGATGGCATACGACTGAGCGAAAGAATCAGATTTAAAACAGGAATGCACAGTATACCATTTAAAAATTTCTCCATGATATACAAAATCTGGAATGACACATTTAAAAGTGTCTATTCTTTTTCTATATTATATATCATTTACTACTCTATCAACCCCCCTCTCCAATATATAATTTAAATACAAAAACTTTAGAGTTAGGAGTTCATTATATTTTTGGGCTGGGAGGTGGCATGTTTTTTTTGGGGGGGAAATCCAAGTATTTCTAATGAAATTTTAGCTTCATTGAAGTACATTTAATATGCAAAAATTGCACACAATGTATACATTTTGATGACTTTGGACATATGCATACACCTATGATACCATCACCACAAGCAAGGTACTAAACATATCCATCACCTCCCAAAATCCCCTTGTATTCTTCTGTGTGTATGTGTGTGTATGCGTGTGTGCGTGTGTATGTGTGTGTGTGAGTGTGTGTGCGTGTGTGTGTTCTGTGGTAAGAACGTTTACCATGAGGCCTATCCTCTTAACATATTTTAAAGTGCACTATACCATAATATTAACTATAGCTACTGTGTTGTACAGCAGATCTCCAGAGCCTACTCACCTTGTGTAACAGAGACTTTGTGCCCATTTAAAATAATTCCCCATTTTCCCCTCCCCCCAGCCAATCACAACCACGATTCTGTTCTCTGCATCTATGAATGTGACTGTTTTTTCTACCACATATGAGTGGAAACATACAGTATTTGCCTTTCTTTGACTGACTTACTTCACTTAGCATAATATCCTCAAGTTCATCCATGTTGTTGTTGCAAGGGGCAAGATTTCCTTCCTTTTAAGCTTAAATGATCTTCCACTGTATGTCTGTACCACAGTTTCCTCATCCGTTCATCTGTCAGTGGATATTTGGGATGTTCCCATGTCTTGGCTACTGTGGACAATGCTGTGATGGACACGAGGGTACAGACATCTCTAGGAGATCCTGACTTCCATTATTTTGGGTACATACCCAGAAATGGGATTGCTGGATCACACAATGGTCCTATTTTAATTTTATGAGGAACCTCTGTAGCTCTTCATGGTGGAGATTTCCCATATGCCTCCTGCCCCTTCACGTAGAAGCCTCCCCCACTGTCAACATCACTCACCAGATGGGACATTATTTACCAAGTATGAACCTCCATTGACACATAATAATCACCCGAAGTCTATCATTTACCTATGGTTCACGTTTGGTGTTCTACATTCTATGGGTTTGGACAAAAGTACAGTGACATGTATCCATATGTATCCATTATTATGTTAACATACATAGTTTTGTACTGTCCTAAAAACCCTCTGTTTCTGCCTGGTCGCCTCTCTTTGCTCCTTTACCCCATGGAAACCACTTTCCCATTTGCTGTCTCTATAGATTTTCCTTTTCCAGAACGTTATATGGTTGGAATCATATCATATATAACCTTTTAATATTGGCTTCTTTCACTTAGTAACATGCATTCCAGTTTCCTCCCTGTCTTGTCATGGCTGGATAGCTCATTTCTTTTTAGTGCTGAATGGCATTCCACGGTCTGGATGAACCCCCGTTTATTTATCCATCACCTACTGAAGGACGCCTCGGTTGCGTCTATGTTCTGACTGCTATGAAGAAGGCTGCTATAAATATCCACATGCAGCTTTCTGTGTGGTTTTCAGTCTCTTAATTATTACACCCTGCTGGCCTGCGTTCCTGCCTCAGATTGGTTCATAGGTCACTGGCCACCCTCCAGACAGCAGCGTTTGAATAAGGCACACTCAGGACTATGTTTAGGACAGCAGCTCAAAATATGGCAAGTCACGTGGAAGGAGCTCAGTGTGGCTGCTCTCATGAGAGGAGGCTGGGGGTGGGGTGGCGTCTCAGAGCATCACCGACACCTCCCGGGGCTGCGGTGCGTCCCGATTCATGTCAGCAGGTCTCATGAGAGTTAAGAAATCATAAAGACAGAAGGCTCGTTTAGCTGGTATTTTTACAAGGATCACATGGGAGGATTGAAGAGGCGCAGATGACACACTGGAACAGAGCACGCTTTGAAATGCATTTTAGAATGTATAATTGTCACTCGAGGCAATTTTCCTTTGTAATATAGTTCTGAAGTTGTGATCAAAGACAATGGAAGATATAATTCTATATTCACCATAAAACATCTTCGAATGCTGACAAACTGAGATACTGATGGAATCTCATAAGGGTTCTCATGTGGATAGTCTGAATGTTATTAAAAAAATAGTAAATGATCTAATGCAGTTGTACTGACTCAATAGAATCCATTAGATTCACCTAGAAACATATATCTATATCTATCTATCTATCTATATCTATATATCTATATCATCTATCTATCATCTATCTATCTATATATGTATGTATCTCTCTGAAGATTTTGATATAATTGATTAGGGGTATATCTCATAGAACTGTGGTTTTAGAAGCTCATGATTTTGATGTGCACCTCAAATTGAGATCTGCTGCTCTAAAGCATCAGATCACAGAGCTGAGGAGGAGGGACCATGAGGTTCCCCCAAACCAACAATGATCATTCATTTTATGTGTCAACTTGACTGGGCCATGGGGTGCTCAGATAGTTGGTTAAATGTTATTCTGGGTGTGTCTTTGAAGGTTTTTCTGGATGAGATTAACCTTTGAATTGGCAGTCTGACTAAAGCAGACTGCCCTTCCTAGTGTGGGTGGGCCTTGTCTAATCAGGCAAAGGCCTGACTGGAACAAAGTGCCTGGCCTTTGCACAAGCAAGAGGGGTTCCTGCTGCCTGGCTGTCTTCAATCTGGGACATCAGATTCTTCTTTCCTTTGGACTTGAACTGACATATCAGCTATTCCTGGGTTTTGAGCGACTGGACTCAACCTGGAACTAACCAGCAGCTTTTCTGGTTCTCAGGCATTTTCGTGGGCTCTCCTGGGTTTCCAGTTACAGACTGTAGGTCTTGGGAATGGTCAGCCTTTGCTACTAATTTCTATTATTTTTCAAGATTTTGTGATATGGTATTTGACAGATTTCTAAAACTTGAGAATTGTTTTGTGATCATTAACTTTATGATAAGATTTAAATGTATATATTTAAAATAAATATTTAAACTTATTTAAAATAATTATTGAAATCAATATTTTAAATCAATATTTACTTTCACTCCTAATTTGGCTTAGTCCCCAAATTGTAGAAAATTCAGGCTCCATAAAACCTGAATTCACTTGTATTTCTCTGCCTTCCCTTGACTCGACCTCCGAAATTCCAGCAGCTGGCGCTCTTCTGCACAGCTCTGAACATTCCTGGAATCCAATTTTGGCTTCACTAAGTGCTTGTTGGCTTTTTATCAGCTCCCCTGGAAGTAATCACCTTGAGGGCAGACACCCCTTTGGGGGTCCTCCGCTACCCCAAGGTCTGACTTAATGAGAAGTGGTCAGTACATACTTCCAAATGGCCTTAAGAAGGTGGACAGTGAATGTCTTAAAGCAAGAGGAGAAAGTTGCTGCCGGATTTGACTCCTTACTTTTGGCCTGTTTGCCATTGCTGTGG